>NW_013876057.1:0-496 GCF_000517525.1 Limulus polyphemus
GTTTTAACGATACTGTGTACTGTCAATAAGAAAACACAAGTTTTAACGATACTGTGTACTTTCAGTAAGAAGACACAAGATTTAACGATACTGTTTACTGTCAATAAGAAGACACAAGATTTAACTATACTGTGTACTGTCAATAATAAGACAAAAGATTTAACAATACCGTGTACTCTCAATAAGAAGACACAAGATTTATAAATACTGAGTACTATCAATAAGAACACACAAGGTTTAACAATACTGTGTACTATCAATAAAAAGACACAAGATTTAACGATACTGTGTACTGTAAATAAGAAGACACAAGATTTAACGATACTGTGTACTGGATACTGTGTACTGTCAATAAGAAGACACAAGATTTAACGATATTGTGTACTGTCAATAAGAAGACACAAGAATAAACGATACTGTGTACTGTCAATAAGAAGACACAAGATTTAACGATACTGTGTACTGTCAATAAGAAGGCACTAGATTTAACGATACT
>NW_013876058.1:0-303 GCF_000517525.1 Limulus polyphemus
AAAGGTGAGTATGGGGGTCATAAATTCGGTAACTAGAGTTACACCTAGGTGTTCGTGGAGTTGTTGTACCAAATAACGCTAAAGATGCGTATGGTGGTTACAAATTCGGTAACTAGAGTTACACCTAGGTGTTTATGGAAGAGTTGTACCACGTAAAGCAAAAGATGATTATGGTGGTTATAAATTCGGTAACTAGAGTTACACCTAGGTGTTCGTGGAGTTGTTGTACCAAATGACGCTAAAGATGAGTATGGGGGTTATAAATTCGGTAACCAGAGTTAAACCTAAGTGTTCATGGCGTAA
>NW_013876059.1:0-479 GCF_000517525.1 Limulus polyphemus
ATCCCACTTTAGACTCAGTAGACGTAGTTATCACAAGCTTTATTTCGTAAGGAAGAGACGTACCTAATCCCACTTTAGACTCAGTAGACGTAGTTATCACAAGCTTCATTTCGTAAGGAAGAGACGTACCTAATCCCACTTTACACTCAGTAGACGTAGTTATCACAAGCTTCATTTCGTAAGGAAGAGACGTACCTAATCCCACTTTAGACTCAGTGACCTCTGTGGTATATTTGAACTTTATACGTAAGCAAGTTGAAAGTTCATACAACAGTGCCTTAAATGATGTAACAATAAAAGAATAATAAAATAATATTATCTAACAATAAAATAATAATATGTAATTAATATGTGACAATAAAAGAGTATTATGTAACAATAAGAGAATAATATGTAACAATAAAAGAATAATATGTAATAATAAAACTAATATTATCTAACAATAAAATAATAATATGTAACAATAAAGTAATAATGTG
>NW_013876060.1:0-303 GCF_000517525.1 Limulus polyphemus
ACACATGGGAAAATCGTTTACCCAAGTTAATCACCTAAAGTACCCCAATGCAGTACATAATCGAGATAACCTACACAGTTGACGTATGTTGAAAACATAGGAAAACACACATGGGAAAATTGTTTACCCAAGTTAATAACCTAAAGTACTCCAATGCAGTACATAATCAAGATAACCTACACACCTGACGTACGTGGAAAACATAGGAAAACACACATGGGAAAAACGTTTACCCATGTTAATCATCTGAAGTACCCCAATGTAGTACATAATCAAGATAACCTACACAGCTGACGTACGTGG
>NW_013876061.1:0-942 GCF_000517525.1 Limulus polyphemus
TTAGCATAACTTGGTACAACTACTCCATGAACACCTAGGTATAACTCGAGTTACAGAATTTATAACCACCATACTCAGCTTTAGCCTTACTTGGTACAAGTACTCTATGAACACTTAGGTGTAACTCTAGTTACCGAAGTTATAACCACCATATTCATCTTTAACCTTACTTGGTACAACTACTCCATGAACACTTAGGTGTAACTCTAGTTACCGAATTTATAACCACCATACTCATCTTTAGACTTACATGTTACAACTACTCCATCAACACCTAGGTAACTAGAGCTACACCTAGGTGTTCATGGTGTTGTTGTACCAAGTAAGACTAAAGATGAGTATGGTGGTTATTAATTCGGGAACTAGAGTTACAAAGTAAGGCTAAAGATGAGTATGGTGGTTATAAATTCGGTAACTAGAGTGACACCTAAATGTTCTTGGAGTAGTTGTACCAAGTAAGGATAAAGATGAGTATGGTGGTTATAAATTCGGGGTACAACTACTCCACGAACACCTAGGTGTAACTCACACCTAGGTGTTCGTGGAGTTGTTGTACCAAGTAGGGCTAAAGGTAAGTATGGTGGTTACACATGCGCTAACTTGATGTACATGGAGTGGTTGTACCAAGTAAGGCTAAAGACGAGTATGTTGGTTATAAATTCAGTAACTAGAGTTACACCTAGGTGTTCATGGAGTAGTTCTACCAAGTAAGGCTAAAGAAGAGTATGTTGGCTACAAATTCAGTAACTAGAGTTACACATAGGTGTTCATGGAGTAGTTGTATCAAGTAAGTCTAAAGAAGAGTATGTTGGTTATAAATTCAGTAACTATTGTACCATGTAAGGCTAAAGATGAGTATGGTGGTTATATATTCTGTAACTAGAGTAACTATAGTTACATCTAGGTGTTCATGGAGTAGCACATTCGGTTTAACCACCACAC
>NW_013876062.1:0-303 GCF_000517525.1 Limulus polyphemus
AGAAATACGATTACGTTTTAATACAAGTATCTTCTTTCCTTAAATAAACAATTATTGTTAGAAATACGATTACGTTTTAATACAAGTATCTTCTTTCTTTAAATAAACAATTAATGTTAGAAATACGATTACGTTTTAATACAAGTATATTCTTCCTTTAGATAAACAATTAATGTTAGAAATACGATTACGTTTTAATACAAGTATCTTCTTTCTTTAAATAAACAATTATTGTTAGAAATACGATTACGTTTTAATACAAGTATCTTCTTTCTTTAAATAAGCAATTAATGTTAGAAATAC
>NW_013876063.1:0-302 GCF_000517525.1 Limulus polyphemus
CTCTCAGACGTGACTTTCCGGATAAAATGTGGTCGGCGAGGTAAACCAAAAGTGGCGCATGCCAACAGGCTTTGGCATTATCATGGTCCAGGACATTTCAGTGGGGACAAAGGGAACAACAGAACAAATGACGCTGCTGAAGATGTGTCAACTAAAAAAGCCACTGTTGAAGGAAAAACTCTACACAGTTTTGAGAAGGGAAACGGTGAAGCTCTTGATGAAGCTACTACCACTGATGTGACTGTTATCGAGGATAGGACATTTCCTGATGAAGCAGGTGAATCCCATATGAAGCACAAGCC
>NW_013876064.1:0-302 GCF_000517525.1 Limulus polyphemus
ATCTTAAAATCAAAATTGCTTTGCATGTTATAATTCAAATTTTAGTATTGTACATTAGTTAATTTCTTAATTTAAAAGTAAATAAAAACAGCTAAACATCGATCTTTGTGTGTCACATGGTATGTTGAATGCAGCACTGGTTCAAATTAGATGTTTTTGATGTCAAAATACAAAATCTCAAACTACCGATACTGACAAGCTAGAACGTAAAGTAAGAACCTCTTATCTTTTCTGTTTGCTAATATATCACTCATGTACTGAATCAGATACAGTGGCCCCCCTTCCCAATTTTGGAAACAATT
>NW_013876065.1:0-825 GCF_000517525.1 Limulus polyphemus
ACAATCCTTAATAACATTGCCCACCTTTGTCAAATACATGTAATACAGATAAATATATATAATTAGAAACAAAAGAATAAGTTGTGACGTCATTCAAATAACGGATAACAACAGCCAGTTTTACAAGGGTGGACACTACTTCAACATATGATTACGTTATAAATGCCTAGATTTAAATATATTAAAACCATTATTTTAACGACAGTTTTACTGCCCATAGGATTTTAACAAATTAATTCATTTACATTTCCTGACCATTTATATGTAAATCATCCTTGAAAAAGGATGCTTTTTTATATATTGTAAAAATTATTTAAAAATCACTATTTCACTTGTTTGACTTTATGATTTCCAAAAACTTAGCAAAATGTTTCATTTTACTCCTGTTACTTTATAGTTTCATCTTACTAAGAAGTTAGGGCTGTTATTGCGAGACACACCAAAAGAGGGCGCTACATGTATGTCGACCTCGAAGGAAGGAGAGAAAGGGACGAGACAATGATGGCACCAAAGAGTTGCTCACTGCTAAGGACTTGTTACTGAGTAACTATGACGGGCAGACATGATGTCATACATCAACAAAGTGGTTCAACATGTCTCAAAATGGCAAGATTTATTACTGATTCATTAGTTCTTTATTTAAATACATTTCCTTACCATTTAAATGTAAATTGTCCTGAAAAAAGACGCTTAACACTATTTCAATAGTTCCCCCCTTGAATCATGTTTTTCAACAATTTTTGTTAAACAGTGTTTCAGTAGTCAAGTAATTTTATCATATATCGTACGCGATGCACGAATTTATCCCCTAGTCTTATGTGAAGT
>NW_013876066.1:0-303 GCF_000517525.1 Limulus polyphemus
GGGCAACAATTCAGCATCCAACACAAGTACACACACACTATCTTTGTGATATGAATAAAGAATGATATCATTCTGCATCACACGTTATGTCCAGTACATTTATTTCTTAGCCTAGACTTAGTTAGTTTTAGTGAAATTCAGAATTACTTTGTACTTTTAGCCTCCCAGTATATAGCAGAGCTACTACCTAATTTACTTTCCAAAAATCAGTTTATTTACTTGAAAATACCATAATATTTCAGTATATTCCAATATTTCCGAATGAGGTTGGGGAATGTGCTCTTTATCAAGCAACGCACTCGT
>NW_013876067.1:0-303 GCF_000517525.1 Limulus polyphemus
TATTGTACGTAGTGTATCTGAATGTGATATCGTACATATTATACCTGAATGTGATATTGTACATATTATACCTGAATGTGATTTTGTACATAGTGTATCTGAATGTGATATCGTACATATTATATCTGAATGTGATATATTACATAATGTATCTGAATGTGATATTGTACGTAGTATACCTGAATGTGATATTGTACGTAGTGTATCTGAATGTGATATATTACATAGTGTATCTGAATGTGATATTTTACATAATGTATCTGAATGTGATATTTACGTAGTGTATCTGAATGTGATATATTA
>NW_013876068.1:0-303 GCF_000517525.1 Limulus polyphemus
ATCATGTGTACTGTCAGTAAGAAAACACAAGATTTAACGATACTGTCTTCTGTCAATAAGAAGACACAAGATTTAACGATACTGAGTACTTTCAATAAGAAGACACAAGATTTAACAAAACTGTGTACTGTCAATAAGAGGACACACGATTTAACAATACTGTGTACTCTCAATAAGAAGACACAAGATTTAACGATTCTGTGTACTGTCAATAAGAAGACACAAGATTTAACTATACTGTGTACTCCCAATAAGAAGACACAAGATTTAACAATACTGTGTACTCTCATTAAGAAAACACAA
>NW_013876069.1:0-539 GCF_000517525.1 Limulus polyphemus
CATAAGCTACAACAGTTTCAACATGGTATGAATACATAAAAATACTGGTATACATAAACATAAGCTACAACAGCTTCAACATGGTATAAATATACAAATACTGGTATACCTAAACATAAGCTACAACAGTTTTAACATGGTATGAATATATACAAATACTGGTATACCTAAACATAAGCTACAACAGCTTCAACATGGTATGAATATATACAAATACTGGTATACCTAAACATAAGCTACAACAGCTTCAACATGGTATAAATATATAAAAATACTGGTATACATAAACATAAGCTACAACAGTTTCAACATGGTATGAATATATACAAATACTGGTATACCTAAACATAAGCTACAACAGCTTCAACATGGTATAAATATATACAAATACTGGTATACCTAAACATAAGCTACAACAGCTTCAACATGGTATGAATATATACAAATACTGGAATACCTAAACATAAGCTACAACAGTTTCAACATGGTATGAATATATAAAAATACTGGTATACCTAAACATAAGCTACAACAGTTTC
>NW_013876070.1:0-302 GCF_000517525.1 Limulus polyphemus
GTTTATTATGCTAGATTTAAGCCTCTGATCCACAATTTTATGGGTAAATTAAAAAATTGTCAAATTCTTGAAACAAATTACTGTTACTAACACCAGTAGTAACCATGTAATTATTGTAATTATAAATTGTGACACTAATTTACACACAGTAGTGATGTGTCAATCCAACTGGAAATCAACTGTCTTGTTTTTTGTGATTGGCAGGCAACTGTGCCAGGTGCACAATGAATTTACATAATTCAATTTATGTTAATTACAATTATTAATTGGGGATATATATATATATATATATATATATATAT
>NW_013876071.1:0-302 GCF_000517525.1 Limulus polyphemus
AATTCTAAAGACGAGTATGTTGGTTATAAATTCGGTAACTGGAGTTAAACCTAGGTGTTCATGGAGTAGTTGTACCAAGTAAGGCTAACGATGAGTATGGTGGTTACACATTCGGTAACTACAGTTACACCTAGGTGTTCATGGAGGAATTTTACCAAGTAAGGCTAAAGATGTGTATGGTGGTTATAAATTCTGTAACTAGAGTTACACCTAGGTGTTCATGGAGTAGATGTTCCAAGTAAAGCTAAAGATGAGTATGGTGGTTATAAATTCAATTACTAGAGTTACACCTATGTGTTCGT
>NW_013876072.1:0-303 GCF_000517525.1 Limulus polyphemus
GTTGACTTTAGTCTGCAGACAATGTGTTTATTAACTCATCTAATTACAACATGTCTTCATTGGTTTCCTCAAGTCCGAGTGGATTAAATAGATCCAATAACAATTATCGTTCTATAACCCACTGTTGACTTTAGTCTGCAACCAGTTTGTTAATTAACTGATATATTTACAACATATCTACAAGTGTTTGCTTAAGACCGACTGGATTAATTAGGACCCAATAGCTAGTATCGTTCTATGACCCACTGTTGAATTTAGTCTGCAGACAATGTGTTTATTAACTCATCTATTTACAACATATTC
>NW_013876073.1:0-304 GCF_000517525.1 Limulus polyphemus
ACATATGGTCTGTATACAATGATGTCTTACAATGGGTCTGTATACAGTGATGTCTTACATTGGGTCTGTATACAGTGATGTCTTACATTGGGGCTATATACAGTGATGTCTTACATTGGGTCTATATATAGTGATGTCTTACATTGGGTCTGTATACAGTGATGTTTTACATTTGGTCTGTATATAGTGATGTCTTACATTGGGTCTGTATACAGTGATGTCTTACATTGGGTCTGTATACAGTGATGTCTTACATTGGGTCTATATACAGTGATGGCTTACATTTTGTCTGTATATAGTGATG
>NW_013876074.1:0-416 GCF_000517525.1 Limulus polyphemus
TGGTTATAAATTCTGTAACTAGAATTACACCTAGGTGTTCATGGAGTAGTTGTACCAAGTAAAGCTAAAATTGAGTATGGTGGTTATAAATTCTGTAACTATAGTTACACCTAGGTGTTCGTTGAGATGTTGTACCAAATAACGCTAAAGTTGAGTATGGTGGTTATAAATTCTGTAACTAGAGTTACACCTAAGTGTTCATCCAGTAATTGTACCAAGTAAGGGTAAAGATGAATATGGTCGTTATAAATTCGGTAATTAGAGTTACACCTAGGTGTTTATGGAGTAGTTGTACCAAGTAAAACCATACTCATCTTTAGCGGGTTATAAATTCTGTAACTAGAATTACACCTAAGTGTTCATCCAGTAGTTGTACCAAGTAAGGCTAAAGATGAATATGGTGGTTATAAATTCGG
>NW_013876075.1:0-302 GCF_000517525.1 Limulus polyphemus
TTTATGAATATTTGTGTCACTTTAATAATCACATAGTTTATGAATATTGGTGTCACTTTACTACTTACGTAGTTTATGAATATTGGTGTCACTTTACTACTCATAGTTTATGATTATTGGTGTCACTTTTCTAATCACGTAATTTATGAATATTGGTGTCACTTTACTAATCACATAGTTTATGAATATTGGAGTCACTTTACTAATCACATAGTTTATTAATATTGGTGTCACTTTACTACTCACAAAGTTTATGAATATTGCTGTCACTTTAATAATCACATAGTTTATGAATATTTGTG
>NW_013876076.1:0-302 GCF_000517525.1 Limulus polyphemus
ACAAAAGTAGAAATGTGGTGAAGGCACGATCTACAATAATATTTAATTACACTGTGGATATTAGTTTACCTTCTAAAGAATGTATCTATTATCATTGCATTATTTACTATAGCTTGAACTGTCAAATATCGTGGAAAATTATTGTTTCTTTTTCCATATTTATAACCCCCTGTCGGTCAAAGCAAAAGTAAAACACCATTCACCACGCCATATTACACATTTTGAATACCTAATTGTTAACAGTTTGAACTTTCATGTTTATGCCTGAGATAAGAAGTTTTGGACTAGATTTTGTCTCCAAT
>NW_013876077.1:0-303 GCF_000517525.1 Limulus polyphemus
CAGGACGCCCACCTTACGAAGTGTTGCCTGAAAATGTGTCAGAATTCGTGAAAGTGTTATTGTAAAGGACGGATGATATTCACCATCAAGTGCATTCAAACTTGAAAACTTCTGCTGATTCCATGAAGCTATGTTATTATTAGAGATCTACTGAAGTCAGCTTTGTACTAGGAGATAAGGTGTGGTTGTATAATCCCAGGAAGACTAAAGGGAAGTCTCCTAAGTTGTCTTCTCCATGGGAAGGCCCATATGACATAGTGGGTCGTCTCTTAGATGTGACTTTCCAAATAAAATGTGGTCAGT
>NW_013876078.1:0-303 GCF_000517525.1 Limulus polyphemus
GCTTAGTAGACAATGCTAAAACAAATAGAGTAGGTTAATAAACACTGCCACAAGAAATAACCTAGAGCTCAGCAGATAATGCTGCAACAAATAAAATAGTTTAATAAATACTGCCACAAAAAATAACCTAGAGCTTACTAGACAATGCTGCAACAAATATCCTAGAGCTTAGTAATAAATGCTGCAACAAATAACCTAAAGCTTAGTAGACAATGCTACAACAGATAACCTAGAGCTTAGTAGACAATGCTGTAGCAAATAACCTAGAGCTTAGTAGACAATGCTACAACAAATAACTTAGAG
>NW_013876079.1:0-303 GCF_000517525.1 Limulus polyphemus
CTGGGTATACCATGACGGATTGGTATATGATGGTACTTGTGCTGGTTCATTATTCCATCTATTCTGCAAATATCTCCTGTTGCCTCAGCAGAAAAACACCCCCACACCATCACACTATCTCCTTCATGCTTCATGGTAGGTGGCTATGTATTGAGGTAAGTATCTTTCACGTTTCTTCCGCCGGACGTACAACTTACGCTTTGAACCAAATATTTCAAATTTGGACTCATCCGTCCATAACACCTTTTTCCAATCATCTAACAGTCCAATTTTTGACTTTTTAAGCAAATTTTCAGTCTCTTG
>NW_013876080.1:0-303 GCF_000517525.1 Limulus polyphemus
TGGAACAAGAGACGCCGCTGTCGACATGTCACCTGGAAAAGCCACTGTCGAAGAAGAAACTCTTCTCGGTTTTGACGAGGGAAACAGTGAAGCCCTTGATGAAGTTACTACCACTGATGTGACTGTTACCGATGATAGGTTAATTCACGATGGAGCAGATGAACCTCACGTGAAGCAGAAGCCCGCGATATGGAGACAAGCACGGAAGAAGATACGTCCTGTAAAATTAAGAGACTTTGTTGAATTTTAATTTGTGTTTGTAAATTCTGTACATTTAATTAAGTTATTGTTAATTATATATTA
>NW_013876081.1:0-303 GCF_000517525.1 Limulus polyphemus
CTACACGTGTTTGTTTAAGACCGACTGGATTAAATAGGACCCTATAGCTAGTATCGTTCTATTTCCCACTGATGACTTTAGTCTGGAACCAGTTGGTTAATTAACTCATATATTTACAACATATCTACAAGTGTTTGTTTAAGACCGACTGGATTAAATAGGACCCAATAGCTAGTATCGTTCTATGTCCCACTGTTGACTTTAGTCTGCAGCCAATGTGTTTATTAACTCATCTAGTTACAACATATCTTCATTGGTTTCCTCAAGTCCGAGTGGATTAAATAGATCCAATAACAATTATCG
>NW_013876082.1:0-303 GCF_000517525.1 Limulus polyphemus
GAAGATCAAATATAACTGATATCTGAAGCAAAACAACAACAAGAAAACGTTAATGAACATCAAATATAACTGATATCTGAAGCAAAACAACAACAAGATAACGTGGATAAAGATAAAATATAACTGATATCTGAAGCAAAACAACAACAAGAAAACGTGGATAAAGATCAAATATAACTGATATCTGAAGCAAAACAACAACAAGAAAACGTGGATAAAGATCAAGTATAACTGATATCTGAAGCAAAACAACAACAAGAAAACGTGGATAAAGATCAAATATAACTGATATCTCAAGCAAAA
>NW_013876083.1:0-303 GCF_000517525.1 Limulus polyphemus
AGTGGTAGGGAATACTTTGAAGTGTAGGTGTGAAGAGAGACAACAACTCTGCGACAGTGGTGGGGAACAGTTTGAAGTGTAGGTGTGAAGAGAGACAACAGCTCTGTGACAGTTGTAGGGAGCAGTTTGAGTGTAAGTGTGAAGAGAGATAATATCTCTGTGACAGTTGTGGAGAACAGTTTGAAGTGTAAGTGTGAAGAGAGAGAACAACTCTATGACATTTGTGAGGAACAGTTTAAGTGTACGTGTGAAGAGAGACAACAACTCTGTGACAGTTGTAGGGAGCAGTTTGAGTGTAGGTGT
>NW_013876084.1:0-303 GCF_000517525.1 Limulus polyphemus
ACATGATCCAATCAGTAAACTATAAGGAAAACACGAAAAATGACATGTTTCAAGAAGCAACTAATTAGTGTGAGCTATAGTCATTAATTGAAAAGGACTAAAAACTACAATATGAAGAACATCTATGAGAATCAAGTTCTGGAGTTTAATAACTTATTTTTATTTATTTTCCAATATTGATTATGATATTGTTTCTATAAATTGTCGAGGTTAACTTATGATCGAGTACATATTGCTTTATTCTCTATGGTATTAAAAACCAACACTGTTTTCTATGTGGAAAACATATTCTTTAAACTAGTA
>NW_013876085.1:0-304 GCF_000517525.1 Limulus polyphemus
CACCAACCACTAGTGGTCTCCTTGAGGCCGACTTGTTGGTAATATTCTTCCTACACAGGCTCCTCAAATGTCCGTGCTTTCCACAGTTCCAACAACTTTTCTGGATACCAGCCTTTCCTGCTGTGGCACCTCCCCTATGTTGAAGTTTCCAGCATTGAGCTCTCTTATGCCCAGGTTTGTTACAGTGCCAGCAAAGTCCCTCAAACTTCTCTAAAAGCTGACCTTTTCTGGCCTTGAATCCAGATGACTGTACCAACCTCGGTACCTCTGTGCTGGACTTAACGTAGGATTCAGATTCGAGAGC
>NW_013876086.1:0-302 GCF_000517525.1 Limulus polyphemus
TTTTATCGGAAAGGATGGATGATATCCACCATCAAGTGCGTTCAAACTTGAAAACGTCTGCTGATTCGATGAAGTTAACTTATGATAAGAGATCTACTGAAGTCAGCTTTGAACCAGGAGACAAGGTGTGGTTGTATAGTCCCAGGAAGACCAAAGGGAAGTCTCCTACGTTGCCTTCTTCATGGGAAAGCCCATATGACATAGTGGGTCATCTCTCAGACGTGACTTTCCGGGTAAAATGTGGTCGGCGAGGTAAGCCAAAAGTGGTGCATGCCAACAGGCTTTGGTGTTATCACGGTCCA
>NW_013876087.1:0-575 GCF_000517525.1 Limulus polyphemus
GTTGTATTCGGAAAGAATAAACCAGTTTTATTTAAGAAAGGACTTGTGTCGCTAAAGTTTCGTCGGAACGAATTTACGGAAAATCAATTAACAAACGGAGACGTAACAACATGTATTATAAATTTTGATTTTCTTTTATTGAAAATTTGTATTCAAAGAGAGTAAGCCATTTTCTCTGCTTAATGAAATTTTAATGTTTACTCACGAGTATGTCAAACTACTCACGAGTATGCCAAACTACACACGAGTATGTCAAACTACACACGAGTATGTCAAACTACTCACGAGTATGTCAAACTACAACACGAGTATGCCAAGCTACTCACGAGTATGTCAAACTACCCACGAGTATGTCAAACTACCCACGAGTATGTCAAACTACTCACGAGTTTGTCAAACTACCCACGAGTATGTCAAACTACACACGAGTATGCCAAGCTACTCACGAGTATGTCAAACTACCCACGAGTATGTCAAACTATTCACGAGTATGTCAAACTATTCACGAGTATGCCAAACTACCCACGAGTATGTCAAACTATTCACTAGTTTGTCAAACTACCCACGAGTATGTC
>NW_013876088.1:0-303 GCF_000517525.1 Limulus polyphemus
AGGCCTAAGTTCGATAAAGAGATAAATTAACACTGTAACCTGTGTATGTTTTTTTTTTACTTTAGTTTAGTTAGGACCAAACTTTACTGTACTTAATATTATCGATAAATAAACTTATAATGTTATTCTACGACCTAATGTCAAACCTTTTTTAAAAACTTTGATAAGTTTTTAATATTCCGTTGTAGAAAATGATTAGTAAAGTATATTTACATTCTCCTTTTGTTGTTACTTCTTGTTTCATACAGCAATTGTAGTGACTTGATCACTGAGCTTTACCATTTGTCATTGAGTGAATAATGC
>NW_013876089.1:0-303 GCF_000517525.1 Limulus polyphemus
TGAAAAAGTTGCCCGCCCAATTTGTATATAAGAACAATGTTATTATCTTCTCCTATTACTCGCGATTTTGTGAGAAAATAACAAAAAAGGAAAACCATTACTCAGGAGAATTACTTCTACATTTCATAATAGTTTCGCTTACCGTCAATAGATGACAGCACATAATTTTTGTGTTAACTACAACAGTTTGGGACTATTCATTTCACAACAATGATATCTGACAAACCAATTTCGCTAAAAAATAAGTACATAAATAAAGAATGAATTAAATTAATATTTAATGTATCAAGCACTCGAAGTATC
>NW_013876090.1:0-303 GCF_000517525.1 Limulus polyphemus
CATCTAGCTGCTCTGCAACGATAACCCAATCTGTGGAGAATCCATTGAACAGATTTCGGACTCATCCCACCAACTTTGGCCACTTCTGTAGTCGTTAATCTGGGATCCATTTCGATGCTCTTCTTGACAGCCCTTTTTGTCCTCTCCGATGGACCACGACGACCCGGACGCTGCTCAGTTGTTTCCTTGCCGTGTTTTCTGAACTGCACGATGATTCTGTTGACTGTCGAAAGCGGGATTCCCAAATTCTGCGAAATTCGCCGCTGACTTATTCCGCCATCTGCTTGACCAACTATCCTTCCT
>NW_013876091.1:0-539 GCF_000517525.1 Limulus polyphemus
AGATATCAGTAGTACTACCTTCTCACTCACATTTTAACTGTTAACAGATATCAGTAGTACTACCTTCTCACTCACAGTTTAACTGTTAACATATATCAGTAGTACTACCTTCCCACTCACAGTTTAACTGTTAACAGATATCTGTAGTACTACCTTCTCACTCACAGTTTAACTGTTAACAGATATCAATAGCTCTGACAACACAGCATTACCACTCTTTTATGTTAATGAGTTATGGGATTAGATAAATTCATTTCTGTGGTTATTTCTGTTGCTGGACAGTTAGTTCCATCTCTTCCCTGTAGTGAATGATTTGATGAGATCAAGTGTTTATTTCTGTTGCTGGACAGTTAGTTCCATCTCTTCCCTTGAGTGAATGATTTGATGAGATCAAGTGTTTATTTCTGTTTCTGGACAGTTAGTTCCATCTCTTCCCTATAGTAAATGATTTAATGAGATCAAGTGTTTATTTCTGTTGCTGGACAGTTAGTTCCATCTCTTCCCTTGAGTGAATGATTTGATGAGATCAAGTGTTTATT
>NW_013876092.1:0-303 GCF_000517525.1 Limulus polyphemus
TGAGATCTACCGATCCAATAGCCGAAAATTTTATGTGGGGGGAAACAGGAGTACCCAAAGAAAACCACTTTCACTGAATAGATGCCGAATAAACATAGGTGCTCAGTGCCCAGAGCTGGAAATGAAGTGGTAAGTTATTGCATATATATATATATTGAAGTACGGATACGTAAAACCCACTTATGTCGTGATGTTATTGATCATGTTTAATGGGGAAATATATCTGACCCAAGAAGCTGCAGTTGACGCGATCAGGCAAATTCTTGTGTTTGTTTGTTCCCTGTTGATGTATGTATGTAATAA
>NW_013876093.1:0-302 GCF_000517525.1 Limulus polyphemus
ATTTCCGATTACTGTTTCGTATATATTATTACAGGTCACAACTTGATATATATTGTTACAGGTCACTACTTGATATATATTGATACAGGTCGCTTCTATATATATATTGTTACGGTTAGCTACTTGATATATATTGTTACAGGTCACTACTTGATATCTATTGTTACAGGTTACTACTTGATATATATTGTTACAGGTCACTACTTGACATATATTGTTACAGGTCACTATCTGATATACATTTTTACAGATCACTACTTGATATCTATTGTTACAGGTCACTACTTGATATATATTGTTAC
>NW_013876094.1:0-299 GCF_000517525.1 Limulus polyphemus
ATAATACTAATAGATTATAGAACCAGGATTCTTTAAACTGTAGATGTAATAATACTAATAGATTATAGAACCAGGATTCTTTAAACTGTAGATGTAATAATACTAATAGATTATAGAACGATGATTCTTTAAATATTGATGTAATAATACTAAGATATTATAGAACGATGATTCTTTAAATATTGATGTAATAATACTAAGATATTATAGAACGATGATTCTTCTATTGATGTAATAATGCTAATAGATTATAGAACCAGGGTTCTTCTATTGATGCTAATAATGCTAATATATTATAG
>NW_013876095.1:0-536 GCF_000517525.1 Limulus polyphemus
TAGCATACCACCAAAGTATGATCGGAAATGTTAAACTGAACCACTAATAGCATACCACCAAAGTATGATCGGAAATGTTAAACTGAACCACTAAAAGCACACAACCAAAGTATGATCTGAAATGTTAAACTGAACCACTAATATCATACCACCAAAGTATGACCTGAAATGTTAAACTGAACCACTAATAGCACACTACCAAAGTATGACCTGAAATGTTAAACTGAACCACTAAGCACACAACCAAAGTATGACTGAAATATTAAACTGAACCACTAATAGGATACCAAAGTATGATTTGAAATGTTAAACTGAACCACTAAAAGCACATCACCAAAGTATGACCTGAAATGTTAAACTGAACCACAAAAACCACACTACCAAAGTATGACCTGAAATGTTAAACTGAACCACTAAAAGCACACTACCAAAGTATGATCTGAAATGTTAAACTGAACCACTAAAAGCACACTACCAAAGTATGATCTGAAATGTTAAACTGAACCACTAATAGCATACCACCAAAGTATGATCTG
>NW_013876096.1:0-303 GCF_000517525.1 Limulus polyphemus
TATATATATATTGCTAATTTTTCAAGTGTTTATATCGTTTCGAGTTTGTTCACGTCAATTACCGTTTTTAACATATTTCTATTTCTATTTATGTTTTTGTCGTAATACTCCTTCCTTTAATGTAAGTATGATATAGCATCTTTTACTTTGGTATTTACTGTTATTAGTGTATTTAAATCTTAATCCTAGTTAATTGATTTAGAAGATTTCGTACAGCAAACTATATATTTTTTATAATTAGCTTTAGATTCACGGGTTTTCACTATGTTGTGAACACTGTGTTCTGAAAACTATTTATATAAG
>NW_013876097.1:0-454 GCF_000517525.1 Limulus polyphemus
TGATCAAATCTGTGTTAGAATCCATAATACCACTCGGACTGATCCCAATTCTGGAGATGTTTGTTGATGAACAACCGACATTTGATAAAACTACTATTCTTGTAATAGTTGTTTGGTATATATCGTCTATCCACTACCCAAATTTATTATAACTGTAAGTCATTCGTCGTGAATTTTAAACGAATTAAACAATATACATTCAAAAAATTTAACAATATACATTTAACTAATTAAACAATATACATTAAAAAATTTAACAATATACATTTAACGAATTAAACAATATAAATTTTAACGAATTAAACAATATACATTTAACGAATTTAACAATATACATTTAACGAATTAAACAATATACATTTAACGAATTAAACAATATACATTTAACGAATTTAACAATATACATTTAACGAATTAAACAATATACATTTAACGAATTAAACAATATACATTT
>NW_013876098.1:0-303 GCF_000517525.1 Limulus polyphemus
AAAAATGCTGGCAAGAAACTGTCCATTCAAATTTCTGGCATTTTCTAGTCAAATCATGTAGTGGAGCAGTTATAGTTGCAAAGTCCATCACAAACTTCCGGTAATAAGTACTTAACTAACTTCTTAACTCTCCCACATTGTCTGGTGTTGGCCAGTCATGCACTGCTTTCACCTTATCAGGATCAGTTTGCACACCATTCTCACTTACAATGTGTCCTAAGAAAAGCACCTACTTCTGGAACAAATGACATTTCTTGGGATAGAGTTTGAGGTTTGCTGCTTTCAAATGCTTTAATACTTCCT
>NW_013876099.1:0-301 GCF_000517525.1 Limulus polyphemus
CCGTCTACATTAGAAACTACTGAGTTAGGGTTCCTGTATAAACTAGAAACTATTGAGTTTGATCTCTGTCTACACTAGAAACTACTGAGTTAGGGTTCCTGTATAAACTAGAAGCTATTGAGTTTGATCTCTGTCTACACTAGAAACTACTGAGTTAAGGTTCCTGTATAAACTAGAAGATATTGAGTTTGATCTACGTCTACACTAGAAACTACTGAGTTAAGGTTCCTGTATAAACTAGAAGATATTGAGTTTGATCTACGTCTACACTAGAAACTACTGAGTTAAGGTTCCTGTATAA
>NW_013876100.1:0-303 GCF_000517525.1 Limulus polyphemus
ATAATTTTCAATAATCTTCTGTTACTGCACCAAATTACTTTCACACAGCTATACAAACTTTCCAACAATTAAACTCAGTGTAACTAGAGATCTTCAAATTGTACTTCTAATTTCCTAACACTGAAATTCAGTCTTCCATAACAAGACAATCTTAAGAAAACAACTGTTGATGGCATTCAGTAAGTTTATGTTTGAGTTAATTTAGAAATATTGTACTTTAATGGAAATTGATGATACTCGTGTAGATAGATTAAGAGCTGCATGATATATTCAAGGTTTACTTACTCACACCTGTATGAGTCT
>NW_013876101.1:0-322 GCF_000517525.1 Limulus polyphemus
TGATTCTGGTAGCTATAGAATGACAAACCTAATAATAATCTTATATCAAACACGTGATTCTGGTAGCTATAGAATGACAAACCTAATGATAATCTTGTATCAAACACACAATTTTTCTAGACTAAGAATGACAAATCTAATGATAATCATGTATTAAACATATGATTCTGGTAGCTATAGAATGACAAACCTAATGATAATCTTGTATCAAACACAATTTTTCTAGACTAAGAATGACAAATCTAATGATAATCATATATCAAACATATGATTCTGGTAGCTATAGAATGACAAACCTAATAATTAATCTTATATCAAACAC
>NW_013876102.1:0-300 GCF_000517525.1 Limulus polyphemus
TGTACTACTTATATTCTGTATATAAATGCATACCTTTATATACTACTTATATTCCACTTATAAATTCATACCTTTATATACTACTTATATTCTGTTTATAAATTCATACCTTTATATACTACTTATATTCTGTTTATAAATTCATACCTTTATATACTACTTATATTCTGTATATAAATTCATACCTTTATATACTACTTATATTCTATTTATAAATTCATACCTTTATATACTACTTATATTCTGTTTATAAATTCATACCTTTATATACTACTTATATTCTGTTTATAAATGCATACC
>NW_013876103.1:0-303 GCF_000517525.1 Limulus polyphemus
GTTGAGAATATTTATTAAGAAGTTTTATTTATCATGTATATGTATATCGTTGAGAATGTTTACTCAGAAGTTTTTATTTACCATATATATATATCGATGTGGATGTTTAATTAGAATTTATTATTTACCATATATGTATATATCGTTGTAAGTGTTTCATCAGAAGTTTCTATTTACCATATATGTATATATCGTTGTAAGTGTTTCATCAGAAGTTTTATTTACCATGTATATGTATATCGTTGAGAATGTTTAATCACAAGTTTTTATTTACCATATATATGTCGTTGTGAATTTTTATTC
>NW_013876104.1:0-537 GCF_000517525.1 Limulus polyphemus
AAAAAACCTTAGATGTTTGATGAAATATATCTTTATCGTTTTTCTCTGATATTTTATCAGGAACAATCTGTACATTTCTGAATAAAATCATATCTTCCTAAAGTGTAAGTAACTCAGTTTTTAAGATTCCTAAAACTTATTACTAAGCGTAAAAATCGACACTTGTTTCATGGATGCAACAAAAATGTTTATAAATTAAACAGGTTTATATATGCGAGTAATAAACAATAATGACATGCATCATAGTAAGGTAAATCTCTCGTTTATCTATAGGTATTACATATAACGAGTCTAGCTCGTATCATTAGAGTTATCGTGGAAAAACAATCGCCCGCTTCTACCTAATTTTGCCCCCCCAGTGGCACAACGGTATGTCTGTGGATTTACAATGCTAGAAACCGGGTTTCGATACATATGTTGAGCAGAGCACAGATAGCCCATTGTGTAGCTTTGTGCATAATTACAAAACAAAAACAAATAATTAATATAGCCATTCATTAGAGTCGAAACGATAGGATCTTGAAATGTATAGGTGAA
>NW_013876105.1:0-303 GCF_000517525.1 Limulus polyphemus
AGTATATAATGTATAGGAGGATTTGTTCTTTGGTGAACAGTATATAATGATTAGTTCTTTGGTATATAGAATATAATGATTGGTTCTTTGTTATGGAGTATAGTAAGATTAGTTCTTTCGTATACAGTATATAACATATAGTAGGATTTGTTCTTTGGTATACAGTATATAATGTATAGTAGGATTAGTTTTTTGGTATACAGTATAGCAGGAATAGTTCTTTGGTATAAAGAATATAATGATTAGGTCTATGGAGTACAGTATAGCAGGATTAGTTCTTTAGTGTACAGTATATAATGGTTA
>NW_013876106.1:0-303 GCF_000517525.1 Limulus polyphemus
GTTTCTGTAGATGATGTGATACAAACACTATACGGTGTGTTTCTGTAGATGGTGTGATACAAACACCATACGGTGGGTTTCTGTAGATGATGTGATACAAACACCATACGGTGTGTTTCTGTAGATGATGTGATACAAACACCATATGTGATACAAACCAAGTGTTGTTACTCCATCTCGACTACATCTATAATATATATAGGAATGACCAAGTGTTGTAACTCCATCTCGACTACATCTATAATATATATAGGAATGACCAAGTGTTGTAACTCCATCTCGACTACATCTATAATATATATA
>NW_013876107.1:0-303 GCF_000517525.1 Limulus polyphemus
TTTTTGTTAACATCCCTGTAAGAAGCGAGTTGATGGTTAACTTTTTTGTTAACATCCCTGTAAGAAGCGAGTTGATGGTTAACTTTTTGTTAACATCTCTGTAAGAAGTGAGTTCACAGTTAACTTTTTTGTTAATATCCCAGTAAGAAGTGAGTTCACAGTTAACTTTTTTGTTAATATCCCAGTAAGAAGCGAGTTGATGGTTAACTTTTTGTTAATATCCCTGTAAGAAGCGAGTTGATGGTTAACTTTTTTGTTAATATCTCTATAAGAAGCGAGTTGATGGTTAACTTTTTTGTTAAT
>NW_013876108.1:0-299 GCF_000517525.1 Limulus polyphemus
AATGTGTCTGTCAATAAGGAAGACACAAGATTTAACGATACTGTGTACTGTCAATAAGAAGACACAAGATTTTAACGACACTGTGTACTGTCAATAAGAAGACACAAGATTTAACGATACTGTGTACTGTCAATAAGAAGACACAATATTCAACGATAATGTGTACTGTCAATAAGAAGACACAGATTTAACTATAATGTGTCCTGTCAATAAGAAGACACAAGATTTTAACGATACTGTGTACTGTCAATAAGAAGACACAAGATTTAACAATACTTGTGTACTGTCAATAAGAAGAC
>NW_013876109.1:0-303 GCF_000517525.1 Limulus polyphemus
GTTGCAAACACTGAGAACCAGGATAAGCAATAGGTGCTGTTGCAAACACTGAGAACCAGGATAAGCAATAGGTGCTGTTGCAAACACTGAGAATCCAGGTAAGCAATAGGTGCTGTTGCAAACACTGAGAACCAGGGTAAGCATTAGGTGCTGTTGCAAACAATGAGAACCAGGATAAGCAATAGGTGCTGTTGCAAACACTGAGAACCAGGGTAAGCAATAGGTGCTGTTGCAAACACTGAGAATCCAGGTAAGCAATAGGTGCTGTTGCAAACACTGAGAATCCAGGGTAAGCAATAGGTG
>NW_013876110.1:0-302 GCF_000517525.1 Limulus polyphemus
CTGATAGTACACAGTATCGTTAAATCTTATGTCTTCTTATTGACAGTACATAGTATCGTTAAATCTTGTGTCTTTTTATTGATAGTACACAGTATTGCTAAATCGTGTGTCTTCTTATTGATAGTACACAGTATTGTTAAATATATTGTCTTCTTATTGACAGTAGACAGTATCGTTAAATATTGTGTCTTCTTATTGAAGGTACACAGTATCGTTAAATCTTGTGTCTTCTTATTGACAGTACACAGTATCGTTAAATTTTGTGTCTTCTTATTGACAGTACACAGTATCGTTAAATCCTG
>NW_013876111.1:0-302 GCF_000517525.1 Limulus polyphemus
TGAATGGATTTTCGATTCATAACATCCAGAGGTTGAATAATCTTTTTTGGTTTATAATTACTGCGTTGTGGAAATGCCTTCTGAGCAGATAGCTTTTCAAAATAAGCTATTTTACTGAGCACACTAGTTTTTCCAAATTTGGCGTCTTTGATGGTTTCTGCTCCTGTGAGGTGCTACGATTATGAATGGATTTTCGATTCATAACATCCAGAGGTTGAATAATCTTTTTTGGTTTATAATTACTACGTTGTGGAAATGCCTTCTGAGCAGATAGCTTTTCAAAATAAGCTTATTTTACTGAG
>NW_013876112.1:0-303 GCF_000517525.1 Limulus polyphemus
TTAAAATCATAAATAATATTCAACGTTAAACTGGTACACAATTAAAAACATTTTATTTAGGCCTCTCTATGGCCTTCAAAAAGTTGACGACTCTACATGTTTCCGGCCCGGCATGGCCAGGTGGTTAAGGCGCTCGACTCGCAATCTGAGGGTCGCGGGTTCGAATCCACATCCCCTCAAACATGCTCGCCCTTTCAGCCGTGGGGGCGTTATAAAGTGACGGTTAATCCCACTATTCGTTAGTAAAAGAGTAGCCCAAGAGTTGGCGGTGGGTGGTGATGACTAGCTGCCTTTCTTCTAGTC
>NW_013876113.1:0-304 GCF_000517525.1 Limulus polyphemus
GTCTTCTTATTGAAAGTACACAGTATTGTTAAATCTTGTGTCTTCTTATTGACAGTACACAGTATCGTTAAATCTTGTGTCTTTTTATTGATAGTACACAGTATTGTTAAATCTTGTGTCTTCTTATTGACAGTACACAGTTTTGTTAAATCTTGTGTCTTCTTATTGAAACTACACAGTATCGTTAAATCTTGTGTCTTCTTATTGAGAGTACACAGTATCGTTAAATCTTGTGTCTTCTTATTGAAAGTACACAGTATCGTTAAATCTTGTGTCTTCTTATTGACAGTACACAGTATCGTTA
>NW_013876114.1:0-303 GCF_000517525.1 Limulus polyphemus
GACCTGAGGTACCCAACTTGTGACATTAATCCAGCTTGACTGAATTCAATATGTGTTACAACCCACTGCTTTCTTACATTCAGCCAATCTGCTATCCAATTTGCTAACTTATTTCCCACACCTATAGAGCTATTTTTACAAGCCTTTCATGTGCAACCTTGTCAAATGCTTTCTCACAATCTAGATACACCAAATCTACACCTTTACCCTCATCTATATAAGCAGTAACCTTTTCAAAGAATGTTAAAACATTTGTAAGGCAAGATTTTCCCTTACTGAAACCATGTAGACTATCCAATAAAA
>NW_013876115.1:0-445 GCF_000517525.1 Limulus polyphemus
AACAAACATTGTTAGTTATATTTATCCAACAAGATATTAAGTATACAATGTAACTCCGTAGTTAACCTGCCATTCCACTATTTTAACAAAAATTCCTTCACAAAAGAAAAACGTTGACCTTTTAAAGAAATTCTCATGACAATTAAAGTGAAATTATAAATTCTCATAAAAGTACTTAGTCAAACGTCCATACAGGTTTCATCACATGCCAAGGATCTAATGTCCATACAGGTTTCATCACATGCCAAGGAACTATATACACACAAAACTTTTTACTAGGGATGTTAAGCATTACAATAGTATGGTCATGTCCCGACACACATCAGAAAACTATACAAACAACACTTACTATGGATATTAAGCATTACATTGTACGGTCATTTCCCTACACACATCAGAAAACTATATACAAACAACACTTACTGAGGATATTAAACATTACATT
>NW_013876116.1:0-303 GCF_000517525.1 Limulus polyphemus
TGTCTCATTGATTGTAGCTTCTTTATTGTCAAGATTTCCAGTAGCACGAATGTGTTTTTTGAAACGATCATGGATTGGACGACTGGATTCACCTATACATATGTGGCCGAACACTGTGTACATGTAAGTTCCTAGACAGTGTTTTTAAGTGTGCAGGACTTTTATGTTTGCAAAACACTTTTTGGATTTACATGTCTTGTCGTTATTAAAGGCTGAATGAGTGAGTATATCCTTCAGTTTTCAACCAGGTTTTTTGTATAATTTTGATATTCGAACCAGATCTTCTAATCTTTTTAAAATATA
>NW_013876117.1:0-303 GCF_000517525.1 Limulus polyphemus
AGTTAAATCTTGTGTCTTCTTATTGACAGTACACAGTATTGTTAAATCTTGGGTCTTCTTATTGACAGTACACAGTATGGTTAAATCTTGTGTCTTCTTATTGACAGTACACAGTATCGTTAAATCTTGTGTCTTTTTATTGAATGTACACAGTATTGCTAAATCGTGTGTCTTCTTATTGACAGTACACAGTTTTGTTAAATCTTGTGTCTTCTTATTGACAGTACACAGTATTGTTAAATCTTGTGTCTTCTGATTGAGAGTACACAGTATTGTTAAATCTTGTGTCTTCTTATTGACAGT
>NW_013876118.1:0-302 GCF_000517525.1 Limulus polyphemus
TTCTCTCAACTGTTGGAGACTTTCTTCTTGTTTATTTTCTTTCTTCTCCAGCCACTGCTGTAATTTCTCTTCTTGATTCTTTTCTTTTTCCTCCAACAACTGCTGTAATCTCTCTTCTTGTTTCTTTTCTTTTTTCCTCCAACAACTGCTGTAATCTCTCTTCTTGTTTCTTTTCTTTTCCTCCAACAACTGTTGTAATCTCTCTTCTTGTTTATTTTGTTGTTCGAGCTGCCACTGTTGCAGGTTTTTTGCAACTGCTGTTGTCTCTCTTCTTGTTTATTTTCTTGTTCTTCTTGTTTCTT
>NW_013876119.1:0-303 GCF_000517525.1 Limulus polyphemus
AAGATACAGGATTTATCAATACTGTGTACTGTCAATAAAAAGACAAAAGCTTTAACGATACTGTGTACTCTCAATAAGAAGACACAAGATTTAACAATACTGTGTCCTGTCAATAAGAAGATACAGGATTTATCAATACTGTGTACTGTCAATAAGAAGACAAAAGCTTTAACGATACTGTGTACTCTCAATAAGAAGACACAAGATTTAACAATACTGTGTCCTGTCAATAAGAAGATACAGGATTTATCAATACTGTGTACTGTCAATAAGAAGACTCAAGATTTAACGATACTGTGTACT
>NW_013876120.1:0-572 GCF_000517525.1 Limulus polyphemus
CAAACGATGTCAACTATATTTATAAAACATATGCCACATTTTGTCTTCCATAAGTGTTTAATAATATATTTAATACCATTTTACAATGGCAGACGATACCAACTATACTTATGACAAATATGTCAAATTTTGATTCCATAACTATCTAATAATATATTTAATACTATTATTCAGCAGCAAACGATGTCAACTATATTTATAAAAAATATGTCACATTTTGTATTCCATAAGTGTTTAGTAATATATTTAATACTATTATTCAGGAACATCTAATACAAACTATATTTTTAAAAATATGTCACAGAATAATAGTTTTAAATATATTAATAAACATTTATGGAAGACAAAATGTGACATATCTTTTATAAATATAGTTGGTTTGATCTGTTGCTGAATAATAGTATTAAATATATTACTAAACACTTATGGAAGACAAAAGCTACAGATGAAACCAACTATATTTATAAAAAATATGTCACATTTTGTCTTCCATAAGTGTTTAGTAATATATTTAATACTATTATTCAGCAACATATAATACAAACTATATATTTTTTTAAATATGTCACATC
>NW_013876121.1:0-303 GCF_000517525.1 Limulus polyphemus
CGGCAAGGAAACAACTGAGCAGCGTCCAGGTCGTCCTGGTCCATCGAAGAGGACAAATAGGGCTGTTAAGAGGAACATCAAAATGGATCCCAGATTAACGACTGCAGAAGTGGCCAAAGTTGGTGGAATGAGCCCGAAATCTGTTCAACGGATTCTCCACAGATTGGGTTATCGTTGCATCTGGGTCTGGAGAATGCCTCACCAAGAGTTTTAGCTCAACAGATTGCAGCCAACTGTGAAGCATGGTGGGTTCAGCGTGATGGTTTGGGGAGCTGTTGGGGTTGGTGGGAGATCGAGCTTAGT
>NW_013876122.1:0-379 GCF_000517525.1 Limulus polyphemus
AACTCTAGATTTCCTTTATTCCTTGTGTCTTGAATCACTATACAATACTAACAGATCTTATAACTAAGATTTCCTTTATTCCTTGTGTCTCGAATCATTGTGCAATACTAACAGATCTTATAACTCAGATTTTCTTTATTCCTTGTGTCTTAAATCATTGTACAATACTAAAAGATCTTATTATTCTGATTTCCTTTATTCCCTGTGTCTTGAATCATTGTCCGATACTAACAGATCTTATAACTCTGATTTCCTTTATTCCTTGTGTCTTCAATCATTATACAATACTAACTGGATTCTTATAACTCAGATTTCCTGTATTCCTTGTGTCTTGAATCATTATACAATACTAACAGATCTTATAACTCAGATTTCCTGT
>NW_013876123.1:0-302 GCF_000517525.1 Limulus polyphemus
AATAAAAGAGTAAGATAAAACGACCACAAAAGACGCAAAAATGACAATAGAAGGCTAGAATTTTGCATGTAAATACGCAAGTATGCAACGAACGTTCTTGAAAAAATTTCGAGAAGATCCGTCCAAATGGAACGAAGTACTGGTACAAAACGCAAAACCTTCCATAACTCCTTTAAAAAAAACAGTAGGAAGGTAAAACTCTGCATATTACTAGGCAACGTTAAAGTGTACCTACATACCAAATTTGGTGAAGAATCATCATTTTAGGACCCTTTGGTAACAAGAAATCGAAAAACAATCAG
>NW_013876124.1:0-303 GCF_000517525.1 Limulus polyphemus
ACCAAATTTGGTGAAGAATCATCAATTTAGGACCCTCTGGTAACAAGAAATCGAAAACAACCAGTAACCAAAAGACTTCACTGCAGTACACATACGCTTTGAGAAAAGCCAATAAAAGAGTAACATAAAACGACCACAAAAGTCGCAAAAATGAGAATAGAAGGCTAGAATTTTGCATGTAAATACGCAAGTATGCAACGAACGTTACTGAAAAAATTTCGAGAAGATCCGTCAAAATGGAACGAAGTACTGGTACAAAACGCAAAACGTTCCATAACTCCTTTAAAAAAGACGGTAGGAAAA
>NW_013876125.1:0-785 GCF_000517525.1 Limulus polyphemus
CTACATTTTCCAAAAAAAGAAAATATGAAAGAGGTAGAGTTTAATTTATAAGAAGACGTCATGGACTATTAGATGCTGGGATTTTGTTTGAATAACCTTATTTTTAAAGCTGTTCTTTATTTACAATATAACTAAAGACAATAATGAACGATTATAGGGAAGTTAGCCGATATTTTCATAACAGATTATGAAATAACGACTGGGAATTTTGATGAAAGGATATCCATTTTGAACGTCTTGCATCAAGGGCATCTTTGTGTTGAAATATGAAGAAAAATAATTTTTTTCAAAATTTGGGAAAAAACATGGGCTATAGCCTTGGCTTTTCTGTGGATTCTTTTTACTCATAATTAGCGAAAGTTCAAGTTTTTTTGGCTTTTCACTTGACATAATACTTTTCGTAAATGCTATAATGTCTCACTTTTGAGTTTCCCGACGAAACAAGCACTAGCCGACATTTTTCTATTAATTTTGCGTCAAAAAAACACTTTTCTACATTTTCCAAAAAAATCATATTTTTCTTCATATTTCAACACAAAGATGCCCTTGATGCAAGACGTACAAAATGGATATCCTTTCATCCAATCCAAAAGGTAGATTTTAATGTATAATAAGACGTCGTGGACTATTAGATGCTGGGATTTTGTTTGAATAACCTTATTTTTAAAGCTGTTCTTTATTTACAATATAACTAAAGACAATAATGAACGGTGATATCGAAGCTAGCCGAAATTTTCATAACAGATTATGAAATAACTACTAAGATTTTTTTTTTACTCATAATT
>NW_013876126.1:0-429 GCF_000517525.1 Limulus polyphemus
AAATCCGATACTTGAATTACAATCAGTTTATTGTTCAAATCCGTCAGTTGAATTACTGTCAGTTTATTGTTTAAATCCGTTAGTTGAATTACTGTAAGTTTATAGTTTAAATCTGTTAGTTGAATTACTCTCAGTTCATTGTTTAAATCTGTTAGTTGAATTACTCTGTTTATTGTTTAAATATGTTAGTTGAATTACTATCAGTTTATTGTTTAAATCTGTGAGTTGAATTACTATAAGTTTATTGTTTAAATCTGTTACTTGAATTACTATCAGTTTATTGTTAAATCCGCTACTTGAATTACTTTCAGTTTATTGTTTAAATCCGTTATTGGAATTACTATCAGTTTGTTGTTTAAATCTATTATTTGAATTACTGTCAGTTTATTGTTTAAATCTGTTAGTTGAATTACTATCAGTTTATTGTTT
>NW_013876127.1:0-416 GCF_000517525.1 Limulus polyphemus
ATGTTGGCATTGTTATCGTACGCAGCTAACCTATGTTTTACAAGCAGTGCATAATGAATACGTAAAACAGCTAACATGTTGGCATTGTTATCGTACGCAGCTTAACCATTGTTGTACAAACGTGCATAATGAATACGTAAAACAGCTAACATGTTGGCATTGTTATCGTACGCAGCTAACCTATTGTTGTACAAACTGTGCATAATGAATACGTAAAACAGCTAACATGTTGGCATTGTTATCGTACGCAGTTAACCTATTATTGTACAAACTGTGCATAATGAATACGTAAAACAGCTAACATGTTGGCATTGTTATCGGACGCAGCTAACCTATTGTTGTACAAACAGTGCATAATGAATACGTAAAACAGCTAACATGTTGGCATTGTTATCGTACGCAGCTAACCTATTGTT
>NW_013876128.1:0-303 GCF_000517525.1 Limulus polyphemus
AATATATGCCGCAGGTTGTTACATCATTCTATTACACTACAGTACGAATTCTGATAAGAACACTCGCAGCTGTTGCCTCGAATACTTGCAGGTTGAAATGAAACATCATTCCGTTTTGATACGTTTTAATACTCGCTGTTTTACCTCTAGTATACGCCGCAGGTTGTTACATCATTCTATTACACAACAATACGAATTCTGATAAGAACACTCGCAGCTGTTGCCTCGAATATTCGCAGGTTGAAATGAAACATCATTCCGTTTTGATACGTTTTAATACTCGCTGTTTTACCTCTAGTATAT
>NW_013876129.1:0-303 GCF_000517525.1 Limulus polyphemus
ACCGACATGTTAGAATTGATATTGATATTCTGAAGACGCTTGTTGAGTCTAACCCAAGGCAACACACTCATGAAATGGCCCTGAAATTACATGTTTCTCATGAAACAATATGTAAACATCTAAGGAATATGGGAAAACTCTATAAAGAAGGTGTTTGGGTGCCTTACGAACTCTCCGATGATCATCGTTTCCAACGTGTGAACGTTGCTTCGTCTCTTCTGGTGCGTAATGCGCGTGAACCATTTTTGGACAGAATTGTCACCGGTGATGAAAAATGGATTTTCTATGCGAATATTAAACGCC
>NW_013876130.1:0-303 GCF_000517525.1 Limulus polyphemus
TGGCTATGTTAGATGTCTGTTGACGTGTCACGTATGGCTATGTTAGATGTCTGTTGACGTGTCACGTATGGCTATGTTAGATGTCAGTTGATGTGTCACATATGGCTATGTTACATGTCAGTTGATGTGTCACGTATGGCTATGTTAGATGTCCTGTGAAATGTAGATTACACATTTCAGTTGCAGTTCATTGAAATGGCCAGGCATGGCCAGGTGGTTAGGTTGCTTGACTCCCATTTTGCGCGTCGCGGTTCGAATCCCCGTCCTACCAAACATGCCCGCTCTTTCAGCCGTATGGGCGTC
>NW_013876131.1:0-303 GCF_000517525.1 Limulus polyphemus
GATTACGTATTACCAATGTTTTTAGTAACGTTAGATTACGTATTACCAGTGTTTTTGGTTACATTAGATTATGTATTACCAGTGTTTTTATTTACGTTAAATTACGTATTACCATTGTTTTAGTTACATTAGATTACGTATTACCAGTGTTTTTGGTTACGTTAGATTATTATATTACCAGTGTTTTAGTTACATTAGATTATGTATTACCAGTGTTTTTAGATACATTAGATTATGTATTACCAGTGTTTTTAGTTACATTAGATTATGTATTTCCAGTGTTTTTAGTTACATTAGATTATG
>NW_013876132.1:0-303 GCF_000517525.1 Limulus polyphemus
TCATGTTATATAGTCATGTTATATAATCATGTTATATAGTCATGTTATATAATCATGTTATATATGTTATATAATCATGTTATATAATCATGTTATATATGTTATATAATCATGTTATATAGTCATGTTATATATGTTATATAATCATGTTATATAGTCATGTTACATATGTTATATAATCATGTTATATAGTCATGTTATATATGTTATATAATCATGTTATATAGTCATGTTATATATGTTATATAATCATGTTATATATGTTATATAATCATGTTATATATGTTATATAATCATGTTATA
>NW_013876133.1:0-303 GCF_000517525.1 Limulus polyphemus
GATAGTGAGTGCATGATTAAAAAGACGAGGTACGAGGTGTACTGGGTGATGGAGCCTGCTGTTCAGAGTCTTCTAGACGTGGTCGTTTACCAATAAGCAGATTTTTAACATTTTTTTTATTTGGTAATGGGGGGATCCATAATTAAAGAGAGAGAGATTCAGTGCCCATTGACCCCACCCGCCATGGAGTCCTAGGAGGGGACGCACTACAATGTCAAACAAGGACACTGCAGCAACGCCAGGGTTTCGTGAGCACTATACCCAAACACCAGTATCAGACACGATGTCCACAACACCCGTTGA
>NW_013876134.1:0-301 GCF_000517525.1 Limulus polyphemus
TTAAATAAGATGGTTACGGTAGAAAATATTATTAAACAAAGATGGTTACGGTAGAAACCATTATTAAACTAAGATGGTTACGGTAGAAAATATTATTAAACTAAGATGGCTACGGTAGAAACCATTATTAAACTAAGATGGCTACGGTAGAAACCATTATTAAACTATGATGGTTACGGTAGAAACCATTATTAAACTGAGATGGTTATGGTAGAAACTATTATTAAAGAAAGATGGTTACGGTAGAAAATATTATTAAACAAAGATGGTTACGGTAGAAACCATTATTATACTAAGATGG
>NW_013876135.1:0-303 GCF_000517525.1 Limulus polyphemus
GGAGCAGCTCATCAGGAGAGCAGTTTCTGTTCTGTACACAGTAGGAGCTAAGGAGCTCATCAGGAGAGGAGTTTCTGTACTGTACTGTACACAGAAGGAGCAGCTCATCAGGAGAGCAGTTTCTGTTCTGTACACAGTAGGAGCTAAGGAGCTCATCAGGAGAGGAGTTTCTGTACTGTACTGTACACAGAAGGAGAAGCTCATCAGGAGAGCAGTTTCTGTTACTGTACACAGTAGGAGCTAAGGAGCTCATCAGGAGAGGAGTTTCTGTACACAGAAGGAGCTCATCAGGAGAGAAGTTTC
>NW_013876136.1:0-303 GCF_000517525.1 Limulus polyphemus
TTCAATTCGCTTTTAAATTTATTAATGTTTTCCGTTTGTACTTCTTGTTTCCTTTCTTGTTCCTGTTGCCACTGCTGTAGTCTCTCTTCTTGTTTCTTTTCTTGTTCCTCCAACAACTGCTGTAATCTCTCTTCTAGTTTCTTTTCTTGTTCTTCTTGTTTCTTTTCTCGTTCTTCTTGTTTCTTTTCTTTTTCCTCCAACAACTGTTGTAATCTCTCTTCTTGTTTATTTTATTGTTCGAGCTGCCACTGTTGCAGGTTTTCTTGCAACTGCTGTTGTCTCTCTTCTTGTTTCTATTCTTGT
>NW_013876137.1:0-303 GCF_000517525.1 Limulus polyphemus
GTTTGTGTAACTTTAAAGGAGAATGACATGTGACAAGTCAAGTTTAAGTAACTTTACAGGAGAGTAATATGTGAGAAGTCAAGTTTATGTAACTTTACAGTAGAGTTACGTGTGACAAGTTAGGTTTATGTAATTTTACAGGAGAATTACAAGTGACAAGTCAAGTTTAAGTAACTTTACTGGAGAATGACATGTGACAAGTCAAGTTTAAGTAACTTTACAGGAGAATGACAAGTGACAAGTCAAGTTTAAGTAACTTTACAGGAGAACGACATGTGACCAGTCAAGTTTAAGTAACTTTAC
>NW_013876138.1:0-299 GCF_000517525.1 Limulus polyphemus
TTGGTGTAAGACATGATTTACAATCAGCCAATACAATTACAAACCACTACATTAGGCCTATAATTTTTACTAGATCTAGATCTAGGCCTTGCCTGTTGCATATATTGCCAATCTTGCACACCAGTTAATATGTTACATCAATATCGTATTTTATTTTTGTTAAACATACACTTACTTGTACTTGTACTCTAGGACTTGTATTTGATCTACAGATGAATGATGGAATATTGTAATTTACTTCTGTAAGTAAATTCCGTCTCACTGTATTTCAGTGGCGGCTTTAAAGTTAAACTGGAAGC
>NW_013876139.1:0-303 GCF_000517525.1 Limulus polyphemus
GAACTCGTGCTGGAAAAAAAGTACATTTGTGTGGTGATTATTTCATCAAGTGACCTGAGGCATATGCAATAACAAATCAGGAAACTACAACTGTAGCTTCAGCTATTGTTAGTGATTTCTTCTTCAGTTTTGGTATACCATACAAACTGCATACCATCGCTGATGGGATGGTAGAAAAGTACAATTGGACACTGGGACAGGAATTGGGAAAGTTTTGTAATAGCCACCAAGATGACTGGGATGTCTTACTCCCTCCACTGTTGATGGCCTATAGAACAGCAGAACATGAAGCCACTGGATACA
>NW_013876140.1:0-303 GCF_000517525.1 Limulus polyphemus
CTGATTTTTAGTTATAATAAAAACATTTAGAAGATATATAGTTGGTTTGTTTGTTGTGAACTTCGCGCAAAGCTACACGAGGGCTATCTGCGCTAGCCGTCCCTAATTTAGCAGTGTAAGACTAGAGGGAAGGCAGCTAGTTATCACCACCCGCCGCCAACTCTTGGGCTACTCTTTTACAAACCATTATTGGGTACAGTATAACGCCCCCATGGCTGAAAGGGCGAGCACGTTTTGTGTAACGGGGATTCGAACCCGCGACCCTCAGATTGCGAGTCGAGCGCCCTAACCACCTGGCCATGT
>NW_013876141.1:0-303 GCF_000517525.1 Limulus polyphemus
TATCAAATTCTTAATACCATATTTGCCTATTAAGATTCTTAATATTTTTATTAAATATGATCTTAATTATTTTTATAAAGCTCTTCTAATTAACTTACATAATAAATTTTAAATACATTTGCAAATTATAAAAATTACTTAATCAAATAACTTATCGGGAAAAACTTTTAAACCAATTGCGTAATAACGTAATTTAATGTCATGAGCTATTTACATTTAGTTTTTCATGTTTATATACATGTCAAAAACATTTTAAAAAATTATTATCTTTCTAAAACTTTATTGGTAGACTATTCGATGTGG
>NW_013876142.1:0-303 GCF_000517525.1 Limulus polyphemus
ATGTTCTAGTCGTATCTTACATGTTCTAGTCGTATCTTACATGTTCTAGTCATATCTTACATGTTCTAGTCATATCTTACATGTTCTAGTCATATCTTACACGTTCTAGTCATATCTTACACGTTCTAGTCATAACTTACATGTTCTAGTCGTATCTTATATGTTCTAGTCGTATCTTATATGTTCTAGTCGTATCTTTACAGGCTGAGATATAACTAGATATTACTATTATTTTACATGTTCTAGTCATATCTTACACGTTCTAGTCATATCTTACATGTTGTAGTCATATCTTACATGTTC
>NW_013876143.1:0-303 GCF_000517525.1 Limulus polyphemus
CATATGTACACCAGCATATACAAGAAACATATGTACACCAGCATATACAACAAACATATGTACACCAGCATATATACAAACATATGTACACCAGTATATACACAAACATATGTACACAAGTATATACACAAACATATGTACACCAGTATATACATAAACATGTGTACACCAGTATATACACAAACATGTGTACACCAGTATATACACAAACATATGTACACCAGCATGTACACGGTATATATATACACCAGCATATATACAAACATATGTACACCAGTATATACACAAACATGTGTACACCAG
>NW_013876144.1:0-1066 GCF_000517525.1 Limulus polyphemus
CAATAAAAAGACCCAAGATTTAACAATACTGTGTACTGTCAATAAGAAGACACAAGATTTAACGATACTGTGTACTGTCAATAAGAATACACAAGATTTAACGATACTGGTTAAATCTTGTGTGATACTGTGTACTGTCAGTAAGAAAACACAATATTTAACAATAATGTGTAATGTCAATAAGAAGACACAAGATTTAACGATACTGTGTACTGTCAAAAAAGCACAAGATTTAAAGATACTCTGTACTGTCAATAAGAAGACACAAGATTTAACGATACTGTGTGCTGTTAATAAGAAGACACAAGATTTAACGATACTGTGTACGGAAATCTTGTGTTTTCTTACTGAGTTACAGGACACATTATTTACACAGTATCGTAAAATCTTGTGTCTTCTTATTGCAGTATCGTTAAATCTTGTGTCTTCTTATTGACAGATTATTGACAGTACAAGACACAGTTAAATCTTTCTTATTGACAGTACACATTATCTAAATATTGTGTCGGGACACATTATTGTAACAGTACACAGTATCGTTAAATCTTGTGTCTTCTTATTGACCAATAAAAAGACCCAAGATTTAACAAAACTGTGTACTGTCAATAAGAAGACACAAGATTTAACGATACTGTGTACTGTCAATAAGAATACACAAATTGACAGTACACAGTATCGTTAAATCTTCTTCTTGTGTCTTCTTATTGACAGTACACACTATAGTTAAATCTTGTGTCATTGAGAGTACACAGTATTGTTAAAGCAATAAGAATACACAAGAATTAACAATACTATGTACTGTCAATAAAAAGACACAAGAATTAACAATACTTTGTTCTGTCAATAAGAAGACACAAGATTTAATAATACTGTGTACTGTCAATAAGAATACACAAGATTTAACGATACTGTGTACTGTTAATAAGAATACACAAGATTTAACGATACTGTGTACTGTTAATAAGAAAACACAAGATTTAACGATACTGTGTACTGTCAACAAGAAGACACAAGATTTAACGATACTGTGTACTTTCAATAAGAAGACACACGATTTAGCAATACC
>NW_013876145.1:0-365 GCF_000517525.1 Limulus polyphemus
CAAAATAAACAAGAGAAATTACAGCAGTTGTTGGAGAAAAAAGAAAATAAACAAGAAGAACAAGAAAAGAAACAAGAAGAAAGATTACAGCAGTGGCAAGAAAACCTGCAACAGTGGCAGCTCGAACAACAAAATAAACAAGAAGAGAGATTACAGCAGTTGTTAGAGGAAAAAGAAAAGAAACAAGAAGAGAGACAACAGCAGTTGCAAGAAAAATTGCAACAATGGCAGCTCGAACAGCAAAATAAACAAGAGAAATTACAACAGTTGTAAGAGGAAAAAGAAAAGAAACAAGAAATACGAGAAAAGAAACAAGAAGAAAGATTACAGCAGTGGCAAGAAAACCTGCAACAGTGGCAGCTCCC
>NW_013876146.1:0-302 GCF_000517525.1 Limulus polyphemus
CCAGTGTTCTATAGCTGTGCCTGTTGTCTGCTGACAACTGTCCAAGTATTTACAGTGGTTGTCCCTTCAAGCTCGTTGCCAGATATACTGCTTTCTGCTCCTCTGCCCATCCGTTCATCTCTGCCAGTAACTCAAACTGTGCTCTATATGCTTCCCACGGTGCTTTCCCATCGTATTCTTGTGGCTTCCTTCGTACTGGATCATTCTTAGTACTGACATTCATATCTGGGATGTGACTTCTAACGGGACTGAATATGTTTGCATTAGTCGTTTAGTCTTGTAGGGTCTGGAAGGGGCTTGTC
>NW_013876147.1:0-302 GCF_000517525.1 Limulus polyphemus
CAGCTTTGCTGGAGTGTATCCAGTGGTTTCATGCTTTACTGTTCTATAGGCCATCAACAGTGGAGGGAGTAAGACATCCCAGTCATCTTGGTAGCTATTACAAAACTTAGCCAATTCCGGTCCCAGTGTCCAATTGTACTTTTCTACCATCCCATCAGACTGTGGGTGAAGTGGCATTGTTCTGGTCTTTCGTATGCCAAACAACTTGCAGCATTCACGGAACACAGCTGATTCAAAGTTACGGCCCTGATCTGAATACAGTTCGTATGGCATATCAAACCTGAAGAAGAAATCACTAATAG
>NW_013876148.1:0-303 GCF_000517525.1 Limulus polyphemus
AAATCAATCATTGGCTTCAAATCTTGGTCTTTCTCCTGTTTTGCCTTGATATCTATATTTGGTCCCACTTCACCATCATCAACTCTTTCAGTCGACTTGACTTCAGCCCAATGGCACCCAATTAGTTCAACCTCTCTTTTAACAGTTACCGGAACGTGGCCTTTGTTGTTCCCAAACGTCATTTTATCAAAATCAATTACAAACTTTCTCGGTAGTAGATAGTCCAATCCTAAGATGCATTCATCTTTAATGTCAGCCAAGTATACTTCCTGTCTGTCCTTTATGCCCATGAGCTCAATAGTT
>NW_013876149.1:0-303 GCF_000517525.1 Limulus polyphemus
TAGATATTAACGATATTCAAACAGGTAGTAACATACCAGTGTCAAAGACCAACATTAAACAACAGTAGAAATTAACGACATTTAAACAAGTAGTAACATACCAATGTCAAAGACCAACATTAAACAACAGTATATATTAACGACAATTAAACAGCTTATAACATTCTAGTGTCAATGGCCAACATTAAAAAACAGTAGATATTAACGACATTCAAACAGGTTGTAACATACCAGAGTCAAAGACCAATATTAAACAACAGTAGACATTAACGACATTTAAACAGGTAGTTACATGCCAATGTC
>NW_013876150.1:0-553 GCF_000517525.1 Limulus polyphemus
ATATGGTGACATCGTCCAGGTACACTAGGGCTATCCTCCATTGTAGGCCTTCCAATACTCGTTCCATCAGCCTCTCAAATGTTGCTGGAGCATTACTGAGCCCGAATGGCATCACTCAGTATTGCCAGAGACCTTGGCCATAACTAAATGCTGTCTTGGGTCTATCTGCTTTAGCCATTTTTACTTGATGGAAACCTGACTTTAAGTCCAGAGTTGAAAACCACCTGGCTCCACTTAGGGCACCAAGAGTATCATCAATTCTTGGCAGTGGGTATGAGTCTTTTTCGGTTATGATGTTAAGAGGAAGAAGGATGGGACCCAACGTTGCTGTGTGGACTTCAGGGCTCTTAACAGCATAACCGAAAAAGACTCATACCCACTGTTGACTAATACGACAGGAGCTGACCAGGGACTATCTGATTTTTCAACTATCCCTTCCTTGATTAGACCATCCATGACCTTCTCTATCTCTTGTCGCTTTGCTGGAGCTATTCTCCTTGGAGGGATCTTTATTGGACGGTGATTGCTTGTGATGATGACAAATGGACTATGC
>NW_013876151.1:0-302 GCF_000517525.1 Limulus polyphemus
TAGAGATTTTGATAAAAGGATTTCTATTTTGAAAATCTTACATTAAGGGCATCTTTTTGTTGAAATATGAAGAAAATCTATATTTTTCAAAATTTGGGAAAAAACATGGGCTATAGCCTTTGGTTTTAGGTGAAAATATGAATTTTTAAGGAAAATGGAAAAAAGTGTTTTTTTGCCGCAAAATTAATAGAAAAATACCCGATAGTGCTTATTTCGTCGGAAAATACAAAATTGAAACATTATAGCATTGACGAAAAACATTATCTCACTATAAATGCTAAAAAAACGACTTTCGTTAACCT
>NW_013876152.1:0-898 GCF_000517525.1 Limulus polyphemus
AAGTGAGTAAAGGAGAAAACGAGTGAACAGACAAAGACAAGTGAATAAAGAAGAAAACGAGTGAAGAGAACAAAGACAAGTGAATAAAGGAGAAAACTGGTGAACAGATAAAGACAAGTGAATAAAGGATAAAATTGGTGAAGAGAACAAAGACAAGTGAGTAAAGGAAAAACTGGTGAACAGAACAAAGACAAGTGAATAAAGGAGAAAACTGGTGAACAGAACAAAGACAAGTGAATAAAGAATAAAACTGGTGAACAGAACAAAGACAAGTGAATAAAGGTGAAAACGAGTGAACAGAACAAAGACAAGTGAATAAAGGAGAAAACTGGTGAACATATAAAGACAAGTGAATAAAGGAGAAAACTGGTGAACAGACAAAGACAAGTGAGTAAAGGAGAAAATTGGTGAACAGATAAAGACAAGTGAATGAAGGAGAGAACGAGTGAAGAGAACAAAGACAAGTGAATAAAGGAGAAAACTGGTGAACAGAACAAAGACAAGTGAATAAAGAAGAAAACGAGTGAACAGATAAAGACAAGTGAATAAAGGAGAAAACTGGTGAACATATAAAGACAAGTGAATAAAGGAGAAAACTGGTGAACAGACAAAGACAAGTGAGTAAAGGAGAAAATTGGTGAACAGATAAAGACAAGTGAATGAAGGAGAGAACGAGTGAAGAGAACAAAGACAAGTGAATAAAGGAGAAAACGAGTGAAGAGAACAAAGACAAGTGAATAAAGGAGAAAACTGGTGAACAGACAAAGACAAGTGAATAAAGGAGAAAACTGGTGAACAGAACAAAGACAAGTGAATAAAGGAGAAAACTGGTGAACATATAAAGACAAGTGAATAAAGGAGAAAACTGGTGAACAGACAAAGACAAGTGAGTAAAGGA
>NW_013876153.1:0-302 GCF_000517525.1 Limulus polyphemus
TTATATTTATATAGATTACATACAACAGACAGTACTATTATATTTATATAGATAGATACAACTGACAGTACTATTATATTTATGTAGATACGTATAACAGGTAACAGACAGTACTATTATATTTATATAGATACATACAACAGATAGTACTATTATATTTATATAGATAGATACAACTGACAGTACTATTATATTTATGTAGATACGTATAACAGGTAACAGACAGTACTATTATATTTATATAGATACATACAACAGACAGTACTACTATATTTATATAGATACATACAACTGACAGTACT
>NW_013876154.1:0-579 GCF_000517525.1 Limulus polyphemus
ACTACATAAAACTGCTCTGTTGTAGCCTATCCAGTGTTTACTTATTACATGCCATTGCTCTGTTGTAACTTAACCTGTACCTATTATTTTTTACATAATGTTACTCTATTGTGTACTTTATTTTATTTACATTATACTACTGTTGTGATATATTTTGAACCTTCCATCCTTTAAGGTACACTACTCTGTTTTAACTTTTATCTTTTACGTTACTCTATTTTATTGAAACATTTACTGCACCGTCTATTCCTTACACCACACCGCTCTGTTGAAACGTATCCTGTATCTTAGTTTCCTTACAACACACTACTCTGTTGTAATCTTTCCTGTATCTTAGTTTCCTTTTACCACACTACTGTGTTGTAACCTATCCTGTATCTTAGTTTTTACACCACAATACTCTGTTGTAACCTATCCTGTATCTTAGTTTCCTTACACCACACTACTCTATTGTAACCTATCCTGTACGTTACTTTCCTTACACCACACTACTCTGTTGTAACCTATTCTGTACGTTACTTTCCTTACACCACACTACTGTGTTGTAACCTATCTTGTATCTTAGTTTCTTTACACCAC
>NW_013876155.1:0-1004 GCF_000517525.1 Limulus polyphemus
TGTTGTCATGCACCACGTTTGGCTTACCTCGCTGACCACATTTTATTCGGAAAGTCACGTCTAAGAGACGATCCACTATGTCATATGAACCTTCCCATGGAGAAGACAACTTAGGAGATTTCCCTTTGGTCTTCCTGGGATTATACAACCACACCTTGTCTCCTGGTGCAAAGCTGACTTCAGTAGATCTCTTATCATAACATAGCTTCATGGAATCATTCATTTCGAATTTGTATCACAAATTTTTACACCTATTAGTTTTTTACTTCACTTACTTTCTTCATGTAAACTATAATATAGATTGAACAATTATGTAACTAATTTAATAAAAATACATTTCCGTATCATCCTTCACATCAACAAAAACATGCAATTGAAAACAGAGATGTATTTTAAATGTTTTTATTCACGATGAAACGTCTCCCGATGGGACAGCAGTAAAAGTCTTAGGACTCACAATGCTAAAATCAGATATTTGATTCCTTTTGGTGGACACAGCAGATAGCCTTGAAACCGTCTGGAAATATTTATTTTCACATTCCTATTAGTTTGAAACTTGTAAACGTTGATAATACTTCTAACAATATCACCAAAATGAAAAAAATTGCAGAGAAACACACATTGTTGTGTGTTCAAACCAATATTATCATTATTGTTATTTCGTTCCAATTTGTAAATTCAAGTTTTAATTTCAATTCATTTCGGAAGAAAAGAATATATTTACAAATATACAAACCTGTATCGTCACTTTCAGTGTGTCCATTGCAAAGATATATTTCAATTCGCGAGCAGAGCACAGGTAGTCCATTGTGTAGCTTTGTGCTTAACTTTAAAAATATTGAATATATTATTGTTGGAATTAGTCTTACTTACCGTTTTTGAAAAAGTTTTAAAAGGCTTCGACCCGAAACGTTGAAATAATAATTAAGTTTTTGTTACAGACATGTATTTTACCAATTTGGTAACAAAAACTTAATTATTATTAGCAACGTTTCCGGTCAAAG
>NW_013876156.1:0-567 GCF_000517525.1 Limulus polyphemus
CCATACGTTTCTTCATATGGTGTTACATTCAAGCAGCTTTATTTTTAAAACTCTTCGTGACCTAATCATTTATATCATATAACTACGTGAATAAAAACTCTTACAATACGTATCCCTTCCTTTCCAGATATAAAACGAACCCATACGTTTCTTTATATGGTGTTACATTCAAGCAGCTTTATTTTTAAAACTCTTCGTGATCTAATCATTTATATCATATAACTACGTGAATAAAAACTCTTACAATACGTATCCCTTCCTTTCCAGATATAAAACGAACCCATACGTTTCTTCATATGGTGTTACATTCAAGCAGCTTTATTTTTAAAACTCTTCGTGATCTAATCATTTATATCATATAACTACGTGAGTAAAAACTCGTACAATACGTATCCCTTCCTTTCCAGATATAAAACGAACCCATACGTTTCTTTATATGGTGTTACATTCAAGCAGCTTTATTTTTAAAACTCTTCGTGATCTAATCATTTATATCATATAACTACGTGAATAAAAACTCTTACAATACGTATCCCTTCCTTTCCAGATATAAAACGAACCCATACG
>NW_013876157.1:0-300 GCF_000517525.1 Limulus polyphemus
AGAGAACAGCTTGTCTACACCACATATATCCTTACATAGGAATTGATAGACTACAGAGAGCAGCTTGTCTACACCACATATATATCCTTACATAGGAATTGATAGACTATAGAGAACAGCTTGTCTACACTACATATATCCTTACATGGTAATTGATAGACTATAGAGAGCAGCTTGTCTACACCACATATATATCCTTACATAGGAATTGATAGACTATAGAGAACAGCTTGTCTACACCAAATATATCCTTACATGGTAATTGATAGACTATAGAGAGCAGCTTGTCTACACCACATA
>NW_013876158.1:0-301 GCF_000517525.1 Limulus polyphemus
AAGGTCATGATCTACTTTTGAAAAGACGTCTGCATAATTCGCGAAAAGTTCCCCAACCTGAAGAGCCTGTGATTATGACAAATGGATTATGCTCTCTTATGGGCATTACTTGATTATCTGCCACAAGTGACCTTCCAATCTTCACGTTCGTTGGCCTGGAGGGTCCACAAGCATCAGGCTTCCTTGGGGATGTTCTTTTATTCTACCCCAATTGCTGACACTCGTGTCTGGAATGTGACTTCTGGCAGGAATGAAGATGTCTGCATTAGGGTTTAGCTGCGGGGTTTCCTGTTGTCTGGGG
>NW_013876159.1:0-303 GCF_000517525.1 Limulus polyphemus
TCTGTATTCAGTATCATAATTATACTGGTCTATCTTTCCGATCCAACGTGCCAATTGTCCCTTTGGGTTCTTTAATGATCTTAACCAGCGTAATGCAGCATGGTCTGTCCTGGTGGTAAACCTAGCCCCATAGAGGTAAGGATGGAAATATGTCAGACTCTTTACTATAGCAAATAGTTCTCTCCGTGTTACACAGTAGTTCCTCCCTGGTCTACTCAGGACCCTACTGAAGTAGGCCACCACATGTTCGTTTTCGTCCACTTTCTGAGACAACACTCCTCCAATTCCGACATTACTATCATC
>NW_013876160.1:0-322 GCF_000517525.1 Limulus polyphemus
TCAAACTTGCGCTGGAAACAAGTACATTTGTGTGGTGATGGATTATTTCACCAAGTGGCCTGAGGCATATGCAATACCAAATCAGGAAGCTACAACAGTAGCATTGACTATTAGTGATTTCATCCTCAGGTTTGGTATGTCATACGAACTGCATTCAGATCAAAGCCATAACTTTAAATCATCTGTGTTCCATGAATGCTGCCAATTGTTTGGCATACGAAAGACCAGGACAACGCCACTTCACCCACAGTCTGATGGGATGGTAGAAAAGTACAACTGGACACTGGGACAGGAATTGGCAAGGTTTTGTATTAGCCGCCAA
>NW_013876161.1:0-303 GCF_000517525.1 Limulus polyphemus
TTTAGGTGTAACTCTAGTTACCGAATTTATAACCACCATATTCATCTTTAGCCTTACTTGGTACAACTACTTCTCGAATACCTAGGTGTAACTCTAGTTACATAATTTATAACCACCATACTCATCGTTAGCCTTACTTGGTACAACAACTCCACGAACACCTAGGTGTTACTCTAGATACCGAATTTATAACCACCATACTCATTTTTAGCCTTACTTGGAACAACTACTCCATGAACACCTAGGTGAAACTCTTGTTACCGAATTTATAACCACCATACTCATCTTTAGCATTACTTGGAA
>NW_013876162.1:0-303 GCF_000517525.1 Limulus polyphemus
CCTTACTTAGTACAACTACCCCATGAACACATAATTGTAGCTCTAGTTACCGAATTTATAACCACCATACTCATCGTTAGCGTTATTTTGTACAACAACTCCACGAACACCTATGTGTAACTCTAGTTACCTAATTTGTAACCACCATACTCATCTGTAGCGTTATTTGGTACAACAACTCCACGAATACCTAAGTGTAACTCTATTTACCGAATTTATAACCACCATAATCATCTTTAGCTTTACTTGGCACAACTACTACATGAACACCTAGGTGTAACTATAGTTACCGAATTTATAACC
>NW_013876163.1:0-303 GCF_000517525.1 Limulus polyphemus
ATAACCACATATGATAAACCAATAACAATTAACAATAACATAATTAAAATGTACAGAATTACAAACACAAAATTACAATTCAACAAAGTCTCTTAATTTTACGGGACGTATCTTCTTCCGTACTGGTCTCCGTCTCATTGGCTTCTGCTTCATGTGGGGTTCATCCGCTTCATCAATAAACGTCCAATCATCGGTAACAGTCACACCAGTGGTAGTAACTTCACCAAGAGCTTCACCGTTTCCCATCTAAAAACTGAGTAGAGTTTCTTCTTCGACGGTGGCTTCTTCAGGTGGCACGTCTTC
>NW_013876164.1:0-304 GCF_000517525.1 Limulus polyphemus
TTGCCACAATCAGTAGTGAGGGATCAATCCCACTATTCTTTGGTTGCCACAATCAGTAGTGAGGGATCAATCCCACTATTCTTTGGTTGCCACAATCAGTAGTGAAGGATCAATCGTACTATTCTTTGATTGCCACAATCAGTAGTGAGGGATCAATCCCACTATTCTTTGGTTGCCACAATCAGTAGTGAAGGGATCAATCCCACTATTCTTTGGTTGCCACAGTCACTAGTGAGGGATCAATCCCACTATTCTTTGGTTGCCACAATCAGTAGTGAGGGATCAATCCCACTATTCTTTGGTT
>NW_013876165.1:0-302 GCF_000517525.1 Limulus polyphemus
GAGTCGAAAAAATCTAGCCTAAGACGGCCTAAAAAGACAGTTATGAACGTCGACAAAATCTTGTAGAAAAAACTAAAAACCCGTTTTCAAAGTCAACAAAATCTAGTGGAAAACGGACTAAATGGACCCTTATAAATGTCAACAAAATCTAGTTGAAGGAGCACTAAAAGACCGTTATAACAGTCGACAAAGTATAGTGGAAGAAAGGCTAAAAAGACCGTCATTAATGTTAACAAAATCTTGTGGAGGAAGGACTAAAATACAGTTATTAATATCGACAAAATCTAGTTTGAGAAGGATTT
>NW_013876166.1:0-303 GCF_000517525.1 Limulus polyphemus
CATTATGTCATTTGTAGGATGCTGTAAAATATCTATACATTATTACAGTATCTCTGATATGTACTGACATTAGAACAATACATAAGGTCATTTGTAGGAGGCTGTACATATATATATAAATATATATATAAATTATTACAGTATCTCTGATATGTACTGACATTAGAACAATACATAATGTCATTTGTAGGATGCTGTAAAATATCTACATTATTACAGTATCTCTGATATGTACTGACATTAGAACAATACATAATGTCATTTGTAGGATGCTGTAAAATATCTATACATTATTACAGTATC
>NW_013876167.1:0-302 GCF_000517525.1 Limulus polyphemus
ACACGGCTGAAAGGTGTGACGGCGATTCGAACCCGCGAACCATGCCGGGCCGGAATTATCAAGGAATTACATTTATTTACATCTGTCATCCAATCATAATCGCTTTTCTTGTTGTCATGACATCACTTAGAGCGTAGTATTCAACCTGAACAACGTTTAAATTTCGAGTTCACAGTTGAAAAAAAGTATTTATCTAAAAAAAAAAAAACTTTATATTTATGGATTAACAATACTACGTTTCAACGCTTGCCACCTGGCGGCGCTATAAGTAACACTTGCGAACGCAGTGTTTTTTGTTTTTT
>NW_013876168.1:0-303 GCF_000517525.1 Limulus polyphemus
TTTTTATTCACATTTTTATTCATGCTTCTATTTCTCTACATTATTATTTCAGGTATCGATTTACATTATTATTTTATCTAGCTCTCATCTTCCTATGTATTTTATTTTTATCTATCAGTCAAAAGTTTCATACATAATGAAAATTAATAATATATATATTTTTCTACAAACGAATTCTCCCTTCCGGGAGACGAATGGCTTGAGTTGAGATTGGATGGTCACCAGATTCAACTCAACTGGGACTTCCGGTTTACATGACGTCACATGTCCTATTATATATTGCATTGCTCAGCCTAAAGGTCA
>NW_013876169.1:0-548 GCF_000517525.1 Limulus polyphemus
GTACACAGTATTGCTAATCGTGTGTCTTCTTACTTTGAGAGTACACAGTATTGTTAAATATTGTGTCTTCTTATTGATAGTACACAGTATAGTTAAATCTTGTGTCTTCTTATTGACAGTACACAGTATAGTTAAATCTTGTGTGTTCTTACTGATAGTACACAGTATTTATAAATCTTGTGTCTTCTTATTGACAGTACACAGTATCGTTAAATCTTGAGTCCTTTTATTGACAGTACACACTATCGTTAAATCTTGTGTCTTTTTATAGATAGTACACAGTATTGCTAAATTTTGTGTCAATATTTAACAATACTGTGTACTCTCAATAAGAAGTGTCTTCTTATTGATAGTACACATTTAACAATACTCTTGTGTCTTCTTATTGACAGTACACAGTATCGTTAAATCTTGTGTCTTTTTATTGACAGTACTTAGTATCGTTAAATCTTCTGTCTTCTTATTGACAGGACTCATTATTTTTAAATCTTGTGTTTTTCTTACTGACAGTGCACATTATCGTTGAATATTGTTTCTTCTTATTGACA
>NW_013876170.1:0-704 GCF_000517525.1 Limulus polyphemus
ATACTGAGTTGATACGAGCAAAGAGTTTTTGTTTGTTTGTAGTTAAACACAAAGCCACACAAAGGGCTATCTGTGCTCTGGCAACCACGGGTATTGAAACCCGGTTTCTAGCGTTGTAAGTCCACTTTCAGCACGAGCAGAGAGATGCAACGTGTAGATCGCCCAGCTAAACTGAATTGATTAAAACAATAACACTACGGGTTTCAAATTTTAAGATATTACATATATTTTACATAAAAGAAGAATTAAACTTAAGATTGGAATAAGATGGTGTACGTTAAATTTTCAGGAGTAAAAAATTAATTTTCTCCGGGTACTCCTGTTTCCCCCCCACATAAAATTTTCGGCTATTGGATCGGTAGATCTCAGGCTCTGAAAAAGACCGCATCCAGCATGATTAATCGTAATCCATAATTAACTTAAGTCTTTAATTGAATACGAATAATTATCATGAAAGCTTAATTTTTTACTCCTGAAAATTTAACGTCCACTTTCACTGAATAGGTGCCGAATAAATATAGGTGCCGGAAATGAAGTGGTAAGTCGTGATGTTATTGATCATGTTTAATGGCGAAATATATCTGACCCAAGTAGCTGCAGTTGACGCGATCAGGCAAATTCTTGTGTTTGTGTGTTCCCTGTTGATGTACGTATGTAATAACGAGTAGCGAGTTTAATAAAGCGTTTTTTAAGAAAGTATGTTG
>NW_013876171.1:0-302 GCF_000517525.1 Limulus polyphemus
ACTGTGTCTTTCAATAAGAAGACACAAGATTTAACAAAACTGTGTACTGTCAATAAGAAGACACACGATTTAGCAATACTGTGTACTATCAATAAAAAGACACAAGATTTAACGATACTGTGTACTGTCAATAAGAAGACACAAGATTTAACGATACTGTGTGATGTCAACTTAGAAGACACAAGATTTAACCGATACTGTGTAATGTCAATTAACAAGAACAAGATTAACGTATACTGTGTACTGTCATAATAAGACACAAGATTTAACGATACTGTGTACTGTCAATAAGAAGACCCAAG
>NW_013876172.1:0-458 GCF_000517525.1 Limulus polyphemus
ACATCAACCACTAAAGCAGCTGAAACACAACATAGTGTGAGTTACATCAGCCATTGAAAGCAGCTGGATCCCAACATAGTGTGAGTTACACCAACCATTAAAGCAGCTGGAGCCCAACATAGTGTGAGTTACATCAACCACTAAAGCAGCTGGAGTCCAACATAGTGTGAGTTACATCAGCCACTTGAAAGCAGCTGGAGCCCAACATAGTGTGAGTTACATCAACCACTAAAGCAGTTGGAACCCAACATAGTGCAAGTTCCATCAGCCACTTGAAAGTAGCTGGAACCCAACATAGTGCGAGTTCCATCAGCCACTTGAAAGCAGCTGGAACCCAACATAGTGTGAGTTCTATCAGCCACTTGAAAGCAGCTGGAACTCAACATAGTGGGAGTTCCATCAGCCACTTGAAAGTAGCTGGAACCCAACATAGTGGGAGTTCCATCAGCCACTTGAAA
>NW_013876173.1:0-303 GCF_000517525.1 Limulus polyphemus
CCCAATATGTGTTATTTTACAGAATATCTCCTCATGGTTTAATCCATCGGTGGTCCAATATGTTTTACAGAATACCTCCTGATGGCTTAATCTATCGGTGGTCCAATATGTGTTATTTTACAGAATACCTCCTGACGTCTTAATCCATCGGTGGCCCAATATGTGTTTATTTTACAGAATACCTCTTCATGATTTAATCCGTCGGTGGTCCAATACACTTTACAGAATACCTCCTGATGGCTTAATCCATCGGTGGTCCAATGTTTTACAGAATACCTCCTGATGTCTTAATCCATCGGTGGC
>NW_013876174.1:0-299 GCF_000517525.1 Limulus polyphemus
ATTATCACAAACTTCTTGACCGTTTTTAGATTCTAAACATGTTGACGTCAGATACGTTATCACAAACTTCTTGACCGTTTTTAGATTCTAAACATGTTGACGTCAGATACGTTATCACAAACTTCTTGACCGTGTTTAGATTATAAACATGTTGACGTCAGATACTTTATACTGTCTACGTTCTAAAAACGTTACCACAAACTTGTTGACAGTGTTTAGATTATAAACATGTTGAAGTCAGATAACTTATACTGTCTACGTTCTAAAAACGTTACCACAAACTTGTTGACAGCGTTTAG
>NW_013876175.1:0-303 GCF_000517525.1 Limulus polyphemus
AACACATTCCGTATCATCAGTCTTCCACAGTGTTAACACATTCCGTGTCATCAGTCTTCCACAGTGTTAACACATTCCGTGTCATCAGTCTTCCACAGTGTTAACACATTCCGTATCATCAGTCTTCCACAGTGTTAACACATTCCGTATCATCAGTCCTCCACAGTGTTAACACATTCCGTATCATCAGTCCTCCACAGTGTTATCACATTCTGTATCAGTCTTCCACAGTGTTAACACATTCTGTATCATCAGTCTTCCACAGTGTTAACACATTCTGCATCATCAGTCTTCCACAGTGTT
>NW_013876176.1:0-303 GCF_000517525.1 Limulus polyphemus
AGATATACTGTCTATCTAATGATGTGTATTGTGATTCTGTATCTAATAATGTATACAGTGGTTCTATGTCTAATGATATATACATAGAAAACCAATACTTAAACAGTGAAGCAGTACAAAATGAGAAGGAAGGACTGCCTTAAAAACAGCAAATCCAAACCTGTGATAAGTAACATCAGATATTTGGGCTCGTTTTTGTTCAGTAATATATATACACCTGGAAAAAAGTTAAGCACCCCTGTGTTTTTTCTCAAGTGATTCAGATTCGACGTTCTTGTGACTGATTATAAATTACCATTCAAT
>NW_013876177.1:0-302 GCF_000517525.1 Limulus polyphemus
CTTATCAAGAATAGTAACATATAATAATAACACTTGTGTTATCAAGAATAGTAACATACAATAATTACACTTCTGTTATCAAGAATAATAACATACAATAATGACACCTTTCTTACCAAGAATAGTAACATACAATAATTACACCTCTGATACCAAGAGTAGTAACAAACAGTAATTACACTTCTGTTACCAAGAATAGTGACATACAATAATTACACTTGTGTTATCAAGTATAGTGATATACAATAATTACACTTGTATTACCAAGAATAGTAACATAAAATAATTACACTTCTGGTACC
>NW_013876178.1:0-368 GCF_000517525.1 Limulus polyphemus
GACTTTTGTGGTCGTTTTATGTTACTCTTTTATTGGCTTTTCTGAAAGAGTATGTGTACTGAAGGGAATCTTTTGGTTACTGATTGGTTTTCGATTTCTTGTTACCAGAGGGTCCTAAACTGATGATTCTTCACCAAATTTGGTATGTAGGTACACTTTAACGTTGCCTAGTAATATGCAGAGTTTTACCTTCCTACTGTTTGTTTTAAAGGAGTTATGGAACGTTTTGCGTTTTGTACCAGTACTTCGTTCCATTTAGACGGATCTTCTCGAAATTTTTTCAAGAAGTTCGTTGCATACTTGCCGTATTTACATATAAAATTCTTGCCTTCTATTATCATTTTTTCGACTTTTGTGGTCGTTTTATG
>NW_013876179.1:0-302 GCF_000517525.1 Limulus polyphemus
ACTTTGAATCAGCTGTGTTCCAAGAATGTTCCAAGTTGTTTGGCATCCGAAAGACCAGAACAACACCACATCACCCACAGTCTGATGGGATGGTAGAAAAGTACAATTGGACACTGGGACAGGAATTGGCAAAGTTTTGTAATAGCCGCCAAGATGACTGGGATGTCTTACTCCCTCCACTGTTGATGGCCTATAAGACAGCAGAGCATGAAACTATTGGATACACTCCAGCAAAGTTGATGTTTGGTCGGGAACTTCGGTTGCCAATGGATCTGTTAACAGGACGCCCACCTTATGAAGAG
>NW_013876180.1:0-303 GCF_000517525.1 Limulus polyphemus
TTACTATACATATTCACAGTCATTCCAAAATAATTATTCGTATCCAGAGTCGTCCCAAAGTTATTACCCAAAAGCAGAGACATTCCAAAGTTACTATACATATCCAGCGTTATCTCAAAATAATTATCCTTATTCAGATTCAATCCAAAATCACTTTAACAAATTTCTCATACCATATAATCAGACTATTCCCTCAGATAAACAGGGTTACCTATCTGAAAATGAATTGTTCTTACCACACTATTCTAATGACCAGAGTCCCCATATGCCTTATAATGATCAGAGTCCCCATATACCTTATAT
>NW_013876181.1:0-302 GCF_000517525.1 Limulus polyphemus
TTCGATTTCGTGCGGATTCGCAGCTCGAGAACGTTAAAGACTAAGGCCACGACCAGATCTCAGAAAGAAAGAGAAAAATATATATATATATGGGGATGTAAAATATTAAATAAGAGAAATATTCCACTGTAAATTGACGGTTCCTTTTGTCTGAAAAAAGTTTGTAATGTATGAGATAAAGGATGCCTAAATAGCTCTAAAATCGCATATCTGACATATGAAATATATTAGACTAGCAAACAAACTTCTACGAAAAGTTAGATAAAATAATTTTCCATATTTCGTTCACCTTACACAAGGTG
>NW_013876182.1:0-303 GCF_000517525.1 Limulus polyphemus
AGTTTTTGGTATTGGCTAATGGTTAGATGAACAGTGTTTGGTATTGCCTAATGGTTAGATGAACAGTGTTTGGTATTGCCTAATGGTTAGATGAACAATGTTTGGTATTGGCTAATGCTTAGATTAATAATGTTTGCTATTGGCTAATGGTTTTATGAATAATGTTTCTCATAAAATAGTAACAATGTTCGGTTATGGCTAATGGTTAGATGAACAATGTTTGGTATTGACTAATGGTTAGATGAACAATGTTAGGTATTGGCTAATGGTTAGATGAACAGTGTTTGGTATTGTATAATGGTT
>NW_013876183.1:0-303 GCF_000517525.1 Limulus polyphemus
CTAGTCTAAGAAGGCCTAAAAAGACAGTTATGAAAGTCGAAAAAATCGAGTGGAAGAAAACAAATAACACATTTTCAAAGTCAAAAACATCTAGTGGAAAACTGACTAAAAGGAACATTATCAATGTCAACAAAATCTGGAAGAAGGAAGACTAAAATACCGTTCATAACAGTCGACAAAATATAGTGGAAAACTGGCTAAAAGTACCCATATCAATGTCAACAAAATTTAGTGGACGGAACACTAAAAGACCGTTATAACAGTCGACAAAATAAAGTTTAAGAAGGATTAAAATAACATTAT
>NW_013876184.1:0-302 GCF_000517525.1 Limulus polyphemus
AAACGACGTGACACGAAGATATGTTTGATGGATCTACTCAAACGATGTGACACAAAGATATGTTTGACGGATATACTCAAACGACGTGACACGAATATATGTTTGACGGATCTACTCAAACGATGTGACACGAAGATATGTTTGACGGATCTACTCAAACGATGCGACACGAAGATATGTTTGACGGATCTACTGAAACGATGTGACACCAAGATATGTTTGACGGATCTACTCAAACGATGCGACACGAAGATATGTTTGATGGATCTACTCAAACGACGTGACACGAAGATAAGTTTGAC
>NW_013876185.1:0-295 GCF_000517525.1 Limulus polyphemus
GCACTGTTTTTAAAGTTTCAAAAAATTGATATTTTCGCCGAAAATACCAAGGCTATAATCTTCGTTTTTTGCTAAAATTTTGATAAAACTTATTTTTCTTCATATTTCAATACAAATATGCCCTTGATGTGCGCTATTCAGAATGGACATCCTTTGATCGAAATTCCCAATATTTATTCCATAATAGTATATCAAAATAGGCGAACTTCGAATTCTCTTTTTTTCCTTCAGGTATTATAAAGAAAGAACGGCTTTAAATATAAGATTATTTCGGTTGAATCACCCCCATCTAACA
>NW_013876186.1:0-475 GCF_000517525.1 Limulus polyphemus
CTAGTGATAGTACACAGTATTGTTAAATCTTGTCTTTCTTTTTGATAGTACATAGTATTGTTAAATCTTGTGTCTTCTTATTGACAGTACACAATATTGTTAAATCTTGTGTCTTCTTATTGGCATTACACAGTATTGTTAAATCTCGTGTATTCTTATTGACAGTACATAGTATCGTTAAATCTTTTGGCTTGTTAGTGATAGTACACAGTATCGTTAAATCTTTTGGCTTGTTTTTGATAGTACACAGTATCGTTAAATCTTATCGCTTATTATTGATAGTACATAGTATAGTTAAATCTTGTGTCTTCTTATTGACAGTACACTTGTCAATAAAGAGACACAAGTTTTAACAATGCTGTGTACTGTCAATAAGAAGACACATGAAACAAGATTTAACGATAGTGTGTAGATTTAACGATACTGTGTACTATCACTAACAAGCATCAATAAGAAGACAAAGTACATAGTATTG
>NW_013876187.1:0-303 GCF_000517525.1 Limulus polyphemus
TGTGTTCATTAGCAGTGTATTAATATAGTAGTATAATATTATAATGTGTGGGTTTTTCTGATAACAAAGCCATATCGGGCTATCTGCAGTGTCCATTGAGAGGAATCGAACCGCTGATCTTAGTAATGTAAATCCGTAGACTTAATGCTGTCCCAGCGGGGGACAATATTATAATGACGTTTAAATGAATACGTTAAATTGTTTCTATTTGTCGCTTAGCTCATGTTACTTTTGATATATTTATTTACTGATGCTTATAGCAATATACATATTTATCAAAATTAAATTCTTTTTTTTCAGTAT
>NW_013876188.1:0-302 GCF_000517525.1 Limulus polyphemus
CAAGACTTCCCATCTATTCTACCCTGGTTTAAACTACTGACAACATGTAACATCTTCCTTCATCAGGACTTACTATCTCTTCTACCCTGGTTTAAACTTCTTCTTCATCAGGACTTCCCATCTATTTTACCCTGGTTTAGACTACTGACAACATGGAAGACCTTCCTTCATCAGGACTTACTATCTATTCGACCCTAGTTTAAACTACTGACAACATGTAACATTTTCCCTCATCAGGACTTACCATTTATTCTACCCTGGTTTAAACTACTTACAACATGGAAGATCTTCCTTCATCATGA
>NW_013876189.1:0-303 GCF_000517525.1 Limulus polyphemus
ACTGTGGCCAATGCATAGCCTTGCCAAGACAACTTCCTCCTTCAGATCCTCACGGAAGCGAGACGGCCAAAGACCAACAGAAAGTTTGATCCGGAAAAGCTTCTTATGACGTTGTTCACCCCAAGTCGACTGCCAACTGGCACGAAGCCGCGCCTTGAAGACAGAACCGTAGTCCATGTACGGGACAGGCACGGCCGTGACGGCACCAGAGCAGACGGACTTAGCTGCAGTGTCAGCGAGCTCGTTCCCGTGAATACCGACGTGGCCAGGTATCCAGAAAAACTGGATGGAAGCAGAAGATAT
>NW_013876190.1:0-580 GCF_000517525.1 Limulus polyphemus
TTGTATTTGGGTAACGTTTGGGGCTTAAAGTGATTATATTACGAACAATGTAAATGACTTACTGTACTTGAGTAAAGTTTGGGGTTAAAGTGACTAACTTACGAACAAAGTGAATGACTTATTGTACTTGGGTAAAGTTTGTGGCTTAAAGTGACTAACTTACGAACAAAGTGAATGACTTATTGTACTTGGGTAAAGTTTGTGGCTTAAAGTGACTATATTACTAACAATGTAAATGACTTACTGTACTTGAGTAAAGTTTGGAGTTAAAGTGACTAACTTACGAACAATGTGAATGACTTACTGTATTTGGGTAACGTTTGGGGCTTAAAGTGATTATATTACGAACAATGAGAATGACTTACTGTACTTGAGTAAAGTTTAGGGCTTAAAGTGGCTATCTTACGAAAGTGACTAGCTCATGAACAACTTGAAGCTGAAAGTTACCAGCTCATGAACAACTTGAAGCTGAAAGTTACCAGCTCATGAACAACTTGAAGCTGAAAGTTACCAGCTCATGAATAACTTCAAGCTGAAAGTGACCAGTTCATGAACAACTTCAAGCTGAAAGTGACCAGCT
>NW_013876191.1:0-425 GCF_000517525.1 Limulus polyphemus
CGTGGCAGTGATCAGCAGGCCTGTGTGATTAAAGCATGGCAGTAATCAGAAGACCAGTGTGATTAAAAACGTGGCAGTGATCAGCAGGCCTGTGTAATTGAAAACGTAGCAGTAATCAGAAGACCCATGTAATTAAAAACGTGGCAGTAATCAGCAAGCCTGTGTGATTAAAAACGTGGCAGTAATCAGCAGACCTGTGTGATTAAAAACGTGGCAGTGATCAGCAGGCCCATGTGATTAAAAACGTGACAGTAATCAGCAGGCCCATGTGATTAAAAACGTGACAGTAATCAGAAGACCCGTGAAATTAAAAACGTGCCAGTAATCAGAAGGCCTGTGTGATTAAAAACGTGGCAGTAATCAGCAGGCCCGTGTGATTAAAAACATGGCAGTAATCAGCAGGCCTGTATGATTAAAACATGGCA
>NW_013876192.1:0-303 GCF_000517525.1 Limulus polyphemus
GATGGATAACGTCTATAGTAATGATTGGTGATAAGTGTAATACTGTATTAGTGGATAACGTCTACAGTAATGATTGGTGATAAGTGTAATACTGTATTAGTGGATAACGTCTACAGTAATGACTGGTGATAAGTGTAATACTGTATTAGTGGATAACGTCTTCAGTAATGATTGGCGATAAGTGTAATACTGTATTAGTGGATAACGTCTACAGCAACGATTGGTGATAAGTGTAATACTGTATTAGTGGATAACGTCTACAGTAATGATTGGTGATAAGTGTAATAATGAATAACGTCTACA
>NW_013876193.1:0-303 GCF_000517525.1 Limulus polyphemus
AAAAATTGTTGGAAGAAGGATTAAAAAGACCGTTATCAAAGTCGAAAAAACTAAAGTAAAAAGAAATAAAAAGACCGTTATCAAAGTAGACAAAATCTAGTGTAAAAAAGACTAAAAAGACCATTATGTACTTAAAAAAATCTAATGTAAGAAGGACTAAAAAGACCGTTCTCAAAGTCGAAAAAATCTATTGTAAGAAGGGCTAAAAAGACCGTTATCAAAGTCGAAAAAATCAAGTGTAAGAAGGTCTAAAAAGACCGTTATCAAAGTCAAAAACATCTATTGTAAGAAGGGCTAAAAAGA
>NW_013876194.1:0-303 GCF_000517525.1 Limulus polyphemus
CATATTGTATAATAGCAAAGGAACCTAACTGTTGATTTTTATATTTTAATGGCTCTTCTTCCCATTGTATAATAGCAAAGGAACCTAAATGTTGATTTTTATATTTTAATGGCTCTTCTTCCCATTGTATAATAGAAGAGGAACCCAACTGTGATTTTTATATTTTAATGGCTCTTCTTCCCATTGTATAATAGCAGAGGAACCTAACTGTTGTTTTTTATGTTTTACTGTTTCTTTTTCGCGTTTTATAATAGCAAAGGAACCTAACTGTTGTTTTTTATGTTTTAATGTTTCTTCTTCACG
>NW_013876195.1:0-303 GCF_000517525.1 Limulus polyphemus
AATTAGGGACGGCTAAACATATATATATATATATATATATAGTTAGCCCACTTGTAGCTTCGCCAAAATATCTGAAGCAAACAAGGAAAATCAGTAATTCCCCAAAACTAAATAGTGGAAATGTTTAATCACTCTGCTATAATCCATGTTAATACTGCTCCTAAAACTAAATGGTAGAAATGTTTAATCACTCTGCTATAAACTGCGTTAATACTGCTCCTAAAACTAAATGGTAGAAATGTTTAATCACTCTGCTATAAACTGCGTTAATAATAATCCTAAAACTAAATAGTAGAAATGTTT
>NW_013876196.1:0-334 GCF_000517525.1 Limulus polyphemus
CAGTTCAGTATATATCCTAACCACAATAACAGTTCAGTATATATCCTAACCACAACAACAGTTCAGTATATATCCTAACCACAATAACAGTTCAGTATATATCCTAACCACAACAACAGTTCAGTATATATCCTAACCACAACAAGAGTTCAATATATATACTAACCACAACAACAGTTTAGTGTATGTCCTAACCACAACAAGAGTTCAGTATACATCCAAACCACAATAAGAGTTCAGTATATATACTAACCACAACAACAGTTTAGTATATATCCTAACCACAACAACAGTTTAGTATATATCCTAACCACAACAACAGTTTAGTATATAT
>NW_013876197.1:0-303 GCF_000517525.1 Limulus polyphemus
CCTATTGTGATTTACTTTTACGCCTGTGGCTGAACTGTAATAATTTGCTATTTCTAAACTTTGGGTTATTGACTGTTCGGATGCTAATGTTAATATTACGTCATCTGCGTGCGCCATTACCTTTTGCTGAAAGAGTTCGTTACCGGGGGTGGCAACCCCCTCGATGTTCTGACATATTGTTATCAAATATGCTTCCCCAGCATGGCTAAACGTTTTAAAAACACACATTTTGGAATTACAAAAAATATAAAACTACATTCTGACAAAAGCATAGAAAATACTTTTGACAACAAACATTGTTTT
>NW_013876198.1:0-303 GCF_000517525.1 Limulus polyphemus
AGATTTATAAACACATTATGTACTATATAACTAATATCACAACTAACAGCAAACTGAGTAGGACTTTAGCACTATTTCTACTTCAGTTCGAGGTCTAACCAAGATTTATAAACACATTATGTACTATATAACTAATATCACAACTAACAGCAAACTGAGTAGGACTTTAGCACTATTTCTACTTCAGTTCGAGGTCTAACCAAGAGTTATAAACACATTATGTACTATATAACTAATATCACAACTAACAGCAAACTGAGTTGTACTTTAGCACTGTTTCTATTTCATTTCGAGGTCTAACCA
>NW_013876199.1:0-303 GCF_000517525.1 Limulus polyphemus
GAATTTGTAACCACCATACTCATCTTTAGCGTTATTTGGTACAACAACTCCAGGAACACCTAGGTTTAACTCTAGTTAGCGAATTTGTAACCCCATACTCATCTTTAGCTTTATTTGGTACAACAACTCCAGGAACACTTAGGAGTAACTCTAGTTCCGAATTTGTAACCACCATACTCATCTTTAGCCTTACTTGGTACAACTACTCCTTGAACACATAGGTGTAACTATAGTTACCGAAGTTATAACCACCATACTCATCTTTAGCCTTACTTGGTACAACTACTCCATAAACACCTAGGT
>NW_013876200.1:0-302 GCF_000517525.1 Limulus polyphemus
GAAGTTAGGTAATGTTTTCGTAAAAGTACTAATGTCCAATGTGAATCCACTGAAGTTAAATGGTTTGTAATGTTCGAAATTTATAAACGTTCCTGGTCAAATATCTTAATTTTTCTGATTAATAAACGTTATAACGATCATAGTTATAGCTTACAAAGTTTATAGCACACCAATTACAGCAATCCAATAATAGATATTATTTTTTTGGTGCGTTGTGTTGGTTATATGTATAGGTGTGTGGACAGTTTCTCGAAAGTTCAGATTACGTAACAGTACTGACGATAACACTAGAGTTTATGTAC
>NW_013876201.1:0-302 GCF_000517525.1 Limulus polyphemus
GGAGAGTTCAATTCTGGCAACTTCAACACAGGGGAGATGATACAGCAGGAAAGGCTGCTACCCAGAAAGGTTGTTGGAACTGTGGAGAGCAGGGACATATGAGGAGCCAGTGTAAGAAGAATACTCCCAATAAGTCAGACTCGGGGAGACCAGTAGTGGTTGGTGTTGAGGGATGCCCACCAACTCCCCATCATGAAAGTCCCAACAGCTAGGTGTAAAATGCCAAACACACATAGTGTCTACATGACAGGAAAGCTGGATGGTCAAAAGTGCAACTTTGTCATAGATTCTGCATCTCAGCT
>NW_013876202.1:0-386 GCF_000517525.1 Limulus polyphemus
CTGACTACACCCAGAGGTATTACGTGCCGTTCCATGATTAGCTTCTGACTACGCCCAGATGTATTACGTGTCATTCCCTGAGGAGCTTCTGACTACGCCTAGATGTATTATGTATCATTCCATGAAGAGCTTCCGACTACGCCCAGATGTATTACGTGTCATTCCCTGAGGAGCTACTGACTACACCCAGATGTATTACGTGTCATTCCATGAAGAACTTCTGACTACGCCTAGATGTATTATGTATCATTCCATGAAGAGCTTCTGACTACGCCTAGATGTATTACGTGTCATTCCATGAAGAACTTCTGACTACGCCTAGATGTATTATGTATCATTCCATGAAGAGCTTCTGACTACACCCAGATGTATTACGTGTCATTCCA
>NW_013876203.1:0-303 GCF_000517525.1 Limulus polyphemus
CTCCACACAAAACTATCACGTTATAGATACTACTAACGACACCACATACAACTATCACGTTTTATATACTACTAACGACACCACACACAACTATCACGTTATATATACTACTAACGACTCCACAGACAACTATCACATTATATATATATATATATATATTACTAACGACACCACACACACCTATCACGTTATATATACTACTAACGACTCCACACACAACTATCACGTTATATATACTACTAACGACACCACACACACCTATCACGTTATATATATATATTACTAACGACTCCACAGACAACT
>NW_013876204.1:0-303 GCF_000517525.1 Limulus polyphemus
GAGTTTGTCTTGTTGTTGTACATGATGCTGCTCCTCTGTTTCTTGCTCTCTCTAAGTTATTTGTCTTAATTTTTGTGTTTGAAGTCTGGTTTGACGTTGTTCCGAAGTTTCTTGTTGTTTATATCCAGCTTGCCTTGATGATTCTGACCGAACTCTGGCTTTGTGCTGTTCAACAGTTTCTTGCTGTCTTTGAGTAGCCTGCCTTTCAGCTTGAACTCGAAGTCTAACTTTATGTTGTTCCAAAGTCTCTTCCTGTATTTGAGCAGCCTGTCTTGCAGCTTGTGCTTGAAGTCTTTGATTGCA
>NW_013876205.1:0-303 GCF_000517525.1 Limulus polyphemus
GTGTACTGTCAATAAGAAGACAAAGAATTGAACGATACTGTGTACTGTCAATAAGAAGACACAAGATTTAACGATACTGTGTACTGTTAATAAGAAGACACATGATTTAACGATACTGTGTACTGTCAATAAGAAGACACAAGATTTAACGATACTGTGTACTGTCAATAAGAAGACACAAGATTTAACGATACTGTGCACTCTCAATAAGAAGACACACGATTTAGCAATACTGTGTACTTTCCATAAGAAAACACAAGATTTAACGATACTGTGTACTGTCAATAAGAAGACAAAAGATTG
>NW_013876206.1:0-303 GCF_000517525.1 Limulus polyphemus
CACCGTCATTTACAACTGCATCTCGCAAATGAACGTATTCTTCAGAGCGAAGCTTGGTCTGATTCAAACGGATGAATATCAAATGTTAAGTTTCGATTTTTGCATACATATCTAAGATGTATTGGTGAAACAATTGACGGCATTTCAAAATGTGATTGTCTTCATTCTCTCGAATCATTAATCGGTATGAATAATAGTTCATTGCACTCCATTTCATATTTGTTTCTTTGCCACTGACTGGATTTATCATCTTAAAGTTGAAGTGATATCCATCGGCACCATCCCAAAAAATGATTGGATATT
>NW_013876207.1:0-854 GCF_000517525.1 Limulus polyphemus
GAAAACTGCTACAACAAAACTGCTACAACACATTCCATTCACTACAATCCAAATCACTGAATGAAAACTGCTACTTCACATTCAGTGATTTGGATTGTAGTGAATGTGGAGTAAGTGATTTGGATTGTAGTGAATGTGGAGTAGCAGTTTTCATTCAGTGATTTGGATTGTAGTGAATCTGTTGTAACAATTTTCATTCAGTGATTTGGATTGTAGTGAATGTGGAGTACAGTTTGGAGTACAGTTTTCATTCAGTGATTTGGTTTGTAGTGAATGTGCAGTAGCAGTTTTCATTCAGTGATTTGGATTGTAGCAAATGTGTTGTAGCAGTTTTCATTTAGTGATTTGGATTGTAGTGAATGTGGAGTAGCAGTTTTCATTCAGTGATTTGGATTGTAGTTAATGTGGAGTAGCAGTTTTCATACAGTGATTTGGATTGTAGTGACTGTGGAGTAGCAGTTTTCATTCAGTGGTTTGGATTGTAGTGAATGTGTTATAGCAGTTTTCATTTACATTCACTGCAATCCAAATCACTAAATGAAAACTGCTACAACACATTTTTTTCATTTGAACCTTTGTCTAGACAAAATAGAAAAAATTCGGAACTTTCAAGATGTTTACAGTAAACTGTTTTACTAATCTTTATAATTAGTTTTATTCTGTTCAATCACATACATGGAATATTTATTTATGCTTTGTAAGAAAAACTATTGATATATATATATTTTGTTTCATTTGTTTTCACTATTCTGTTTAATTGTATGGGTTGATCCTTTTCATGTATGCATTAATTGAATATCATACTGAAAAATATATCCAAATCACTGAATGAAAACTGCTACAACACATTCACT
>NW_013876208.1:0-269 GCF_000517525.1 Limulus polyphemus
AATACTGTGTACTGTCAATAAGAAGACACATAATTTAATAATACTGTGTCCTGTCAATAAGAAGATAAATTATTCATCAATACTGTGTACTGTCAATAAGAAGACACAAGATTTAACGATACTGTGTAATATCATAACAAGTCATAAGATTTAAATCAATACTGTGTACTGTCAATAAGAATATACAAGATTTAACAATACTATGTCCTGTCAATCAGAAGATACAGGACTTATCAATACTGTGTCCTGTCAATAAGAAGATACAGGGT
>NW_013876209.1:0-298 GCF_000517525.1 Limulus polyphemus
AATGTGTATTGTCAAAAAGAAGACACAAGATATAACAATACTGTGTACTGTCAATAAGAAGACACACGATTTAGCAATACTGTGTACTATCAATAAAAAACACAAGATTTAACGATACTGTGTACTGTCAATAAGAAGACACAAGATTTAACGATACTGTGTACTGTCAATAAGAAGACACAAGATTTAACGATACTGTGTACTGTCAATAAGAAGACACAATATTAAGCGATACTGTGTACTGTCAATAAGAAGACACAAGATTTAACGATACTGTGTACTTTCAATAAGGAGACAC
>NW_013876210.1:0-439 GCF_000517525.1 Limulus polyphemus
TACTACATTATATATAACATTTTTATGCCTTTTCATGTATTATATCAATTACTACATCACATATAACATTCTAATGTATGACCATCTATTATATCAATTACTACAACACATATAACATTCTAATGTATGACCATGTGTTATATCAATTACTGCATCACCTATAACATTATAAAGTATATCTATGTATTATATCAATTACTGCATCACCTATAACATTATAAAGTATATCTATGTATCATATCAATTACTACAACACATATAACATTTTAATGTATGTCCATGTATTATATCAGTTACCAGAACACATATAACATTGTTATGTGTATCCATGTATTATATCATATTTGTTGTACTAATTAAAAACTCTAATGTATGTCCGGGTATTATATCAATCACTACATCACATATAACATTCTAATGTATGTCCATGTTTTATAAC
>NW_013876211.1:0-303 GCF_000517525.1 Limulus polyphemus
TCATCAACAGTGCATAGCTTTTTTATCGTATAATATTTCTTGATTCATGAACAAAGTATAGGTTTTAGATGCTACAAGATTTCTTGATATAATCAACAGTGTATAGTGTTTTGATCATACAATATTTCTTGACTCTCACTGTGCTCACAAACTGTTTGTAAGTTCATTACTTGAATCGTAATATCACGAAGGAAGGGCGCAGAAGAACACGGAGAGTGGTACGTCACAGCAAACAGACCCCTTCCCTGGTAGTTCAGAGATGAGTTTGAGGGCTTATAATGCTAAAACTTGGGCTTTGATATC
>NW_013876212.1:0-490 GCF_000517525.1 Limulus polyphemus
TTTTATATTGAACCGTCTGGGATTCATACATCCGTATTAGTGTTTGTTAGAAGTATTACTGATAGTTTTATATTGAACCGTCTGGGATTCATACATCCGTATTAGTGTTTGTTAGAAGTATTACTGATAGTTTTTATATTGAACCGTCTGGGATTCATACATCCGTATTAGTATTTGTTAGAAGTATTACTGATAGTTTTTATATTGATCCGTCTGGGATTCATACATCCGTATTAGTGTTTGTTAGAAATATTACTGATAGTTTTTATATTGAACCGTCTGGGATTCATACATCCGTATTAGTGTTTGTTAGAAGTATTACTGATAGTTTTTATATTGAACCGTCTGGGATTCATACATCCGTATTAGTGTTTGTTAGAAGTATTACTGATAGTTTTTATATTGAACCGTCTGGGATTCATACATCCGTATTAGTGTTTGTTAGAAGTATTACTGATAGTTTTTATATTGAACCGTCTGGGATTCATAC
>NW_013876213.1:0-303 GCF_000517525.1 Limulus polyphemus
GATCTGCTTGGCCTATCGATATCTCAGTGATTATTTTTATTTTACTTTCATTCATTCATTGCAACTATCCACCTAATTTATAGCTATTTAGTCTACTATTTTAATAATTGCACATATTGAAGTTTAACTTCAATAAATGTTATATAATAAAGTTTAATAATGAACCCTTTCTTTTTAATTGTAAAACTGTATGTCTCATACCGTAACAAGACAATTGACTCAAAATATATTCCTTAACTTTTCTATATCAGTCCTGGTTCCTAAGTTTTGGGGCTGGCTTTCAGAGATGAAAATATCTGTTGA
>NW_013876214.1:0-303 GCF_000517525.1 Limulus polyphemus
AGCAGAAGTATTCTTCAATCAGTTACTGGTTTGTAATTGTAACAGGAACTAATATAGTAGAAGTATTCTTTAATCAGTTACTGGTTTGTAATTATAACAAGGACTAATATAGTAGAAGTATTCTCTAATCAGTTACTGGTTTGTAACCTTAAGAGGGACTAATATAGCAGAAGTATTCTTTAATCAGTTACTTGTTTGTAATTGTAACAGGGACTAATATAGTAGAAGTCTTGTCTAATCAGTTACTGGTTTGTAATTGTAAGAGGAACTAATATAGTAGAAGTATTCTCTAATCAGTTACTG
>NW_013876215.1:0-965 GCF_000517525.1 Limulus polyphemus
GTTTACAATAATTTAATATATACTTATTAACATTTTAGTTTTGTTAGGTACCACTTTATTATTTTGAACTGTTCTTACGAAGAGATTTAGCTATAGCATTAAACATACTTAAAAGTTAAATCTAGATTTATAGGGAGAATCAAATATAGAATTTGTAGTTTTTACAATAAAATATACAATATAACAGCGTTAGATTGGGTCAGGGGCTTTTCTTAAACTTTGTAAAATAATAATAGAAAATGGAACGTGTGAATCTAAAAGTAACTTAAAAACTGAAACTGAAACATAACAAAAGTAACAAGATGTCTAAACAACAACCTGGTTATCATACAAAGAAAGGTTATTCAACCGATAAACAATGAATATCAAAACCTGCATCAGACATAAGAACGGATGTGTATATATATATATATAGTGAATCAAAAATTTAACAAGAACACAAGTCGTAACACAATATCGCATAATATTAAACGAGGCAATTTAATATATCTGGCTATTTGAGTATTTTGACCATATTATCCTCAGACCCTCTAGTGACGTGTACGCTACTATTCGGTGTTTATTCTGGATCATTTAAGGTCCTAAATATGTTGCTATATGATAATCTTTGCTCCCATGGGCAACATTTAAGGCAACATTGTTGATATAATGTCCTGTGATTCTCCCCGCTTTAACAATCATGGTAAATATATTCTTATTTGGTTCAGTTCTCGTATGTGATGGCCCGCCACAACAATAGCATCAGTAAAACGTTTTTACAAAGTGTAATAAACCCTGTGTACAATGTATCAAGATCTAACGCAAAAAGCAAGTGATATACAATGTAGAAATTATTTGAATATTACTCAAAATATTGTGTTTCCAGCATCAGTGAATTTCAAGTGAAAATATTTTTCTGTTAAATAATATAAGAAAGTTATACTGTTTACATTATCAAATTTTATACTTTTTTTTTTTAACGTCAT
>NW_013876216.1:0-303 GCF_000517525.1 Limulus polyphemus
CTTCTCAGAATCTTGCATTTCGTGGTCATACTTAGGGCATAATCTCAAACGAAAACCCTGGAACTTTCCTGTCACTTTTGCAGTTATTAGCAAAGTATGATCCAGTAATGAGAGAGCATTTTAGAGCGTGTTAAAAACAAGCAAACGTCAACATCTTATCTTTCTCCTGAAATCCAAAATGAGTTTATGAATATCATGGCTTCACATGTGCGAAATTATTGTCTGTCAACAATTCGTAGAAACAAATACTGTGGTAATCTGTTTGATTCCACACCTGATTTAGCCCATCGTGAGCAATTGGCC
>NW_013876217.1:0-303 GCF_000517525.1 Limulus polyphemus
AGACCATGACAAAAAATTATCTACCAGTTACTTTCAGACCATGACAAAAAATTATCTACCAGTTACTCTCAGACCATGACTAAAAATTATCTACCAGTTACTGTCAGACCATGACTAAAAATTATCTACCCGTTACCCTCAGACCATGACTAAAGATTATCTACCAGTTACGGTCAGACCATGACTAAAGATTATCTACCAGTTACTGTCAGACCATGACAAAAAATTATCTACCAGTTACCCTCAGACCATGACTAAAGATTATCTACCAGTTACCCTCAGACCATGACAAAAAATTATCTA
>NW_013876218.1:0-303 GCF_000517525.1 Limulus polyphemus
AGCTAGGTTTACCCTAGTAGTAGTTTACTTACCAGGATTACAGCTCTGTGGTAGCTATATTTACCCTTACACTAGCTTATTTGCTAGGATTACAGCTCTATGATAGCTAGATTTACCCTAGTAGTAGTTTACTTACCAGGATTACAGCTCTATGGTAGCTAGATTTACCCTAGTAGTAGTTTACTTACCAGGATTACAGCTCTAGGGTAGCTAGATTTACCCTAGTAGTAGTTTACTTACCAGGATTACAGCTCTATGGTAGCTAGATTTACCCTAGTAGTAGTTTACTTACCAGGATTACGG
>NW_013876219.1:0-685 GCF_000517525.1 Limulus polyphemus
TACACATTCATCCAGGCACAGGTTTCGACTATTAAAACACACTTACGTTCATCCAGCTACAGGCCTCAACTATTAAAACACACTCACATTCATCCAGCTACAGGTCTCAACCACTAAAATACACATTCATCCAGCTACAGGTCTCGACCATTAAAACACACTTACATTCATCCAGTTACAAGTTTCGACTATTAAAACACACTTACGTTCATCCAGCTACAGACCTCAACTATTAAAACACACTTACATTCATCCAGTTACAGGTCTCGACCATTAAAACACACTTACATTCATATAGCTACAGTTCTCAACCACTAAAATACACATTCATCCAGGCACAGGTTTCGACTATTAAAACACACTTACATTCATCCAGTTACAAGTTTCGACTATTAAAACACACTTACATTCATCCAGGTACAGGTCTCAACCATTAAAATACACTTACATTCATCCAGTTACAAGTTTCGACTATTAAAACACACTTACGTTCATCCAGCTACAGGCCTTCAACCACTAAAATACACATTCATCCAGGCACAGGTTTCGACTATTAAAACACACTTACGTTCATCCAGCTACAGGCCTCAACTATTAAAACACACTCACATTCATCCAGCTACAGGTCTCAACCACTAAAATACACATTCATCCAGCTACAGGTCTCGACCATTAAAACACACTT
>NW_013876220.1:0-303 GCF_000517525.1 Limulus polyphemus
AATGATACGTATATCTTAATTACACAAAGTTTGAATAAGAAGATCTCAACTCTCCAGCATTCTTGAATCAGCAACTTTAAATCTCAAAGATACTTCATCATCCAAAGGTATGCATAATGACAAGATATGCTTCCAAACATCCATATAGAGTTTGTTTTTGTAATGTTGTATCAAAAAATGTATAATTTGTTTTTGTAACGTTATATCAAAAAATGTATAATTTGTTTTTGTAAAATTGTATCAAAAAATGTATAATTTGTTTTTGTAACGTTGTATCAAAAAATGTATAATTTGATTTGTAAT
>NW_013876221.1:0-297 GCF_000517525.1 Limulus polyphemus
AACAGAGGACAGACACTCTGTAGCAGTGTGAATCACAACATGATAAGACAGAGGACAGACACTCTGTAGCAGCATGTGCTACAAAGTGTTACAACAGAGGACAGACACTCTGTAGCAGTGTGAATCACAACATGATAAGACAGAGGACATACACTCTGTAGCAGTGTGAATCACAACATGATAAGACAGAGGATATACACTCTGTAGCAGTGTGAATCACAACATGATAAGACAGAGGACAGACACTCTGTAGCAGGTGTGAATCACAACATGATAAGACAGAGGACAGACACTCTG
>NW_013876222.1:0-302 GCF_000517525.1 Limulus polyphemus
AACTCATTAAATTTTGAAATGGTCTACCATTTACTGGCATGGATCATGGTTGTCAATCAATGGACCAAACAGTGGGTTCATTTGCATCATGTAAGTGCACAACCAACTAAGAAAAAGTTAAACAATGAAAGAATCATTACCTGAAGAAATAATGTCATAAAATACTGTATATATTAAGTGAACAACACACAACATACATATATATATGGAAGTTTCACCCATGGTTATAGTTCTAATAACATTAACAGTCTATTGTAGAAGTAATAAGTATGGGCTCCTCCGTAGTGATATGGTCTCTGCAC
>NW_013876223.1:0-303 GCF_000517525.1 Limulus polyphemus
TGTGTAGTCTCATGTAACCTATCTGTTGAACATGATCCTTATGTAAGCTCTCATGTAACCTGTCTGTAGAACATGATCCTTATGTGAGCTCTCATGTAACCTGTCTGTAAAACATTATCCTTATGTGTGGTGTCATGTATCCTGACTCTATAACATGATCCTTATGTGTAGTCTCATGTAACCTATCTGTTCAACATGATCCTTATGTAAGCTCTCATGTAACCTGTCTGTAGAACATGATCCTTATGTGGTCTCATCTAATCTGTCTGTAGAACATGATCCTTATATGTGGTCTCATGTAAC
>NW_013876224.1:0-303 GCF_000517525.1 Limulus polyphemus
AGCTCATCCTAGTACTAAACATATCGTGATTATATACTTACTTGTAGCTCATCCTAGTACTAAACATATCGTGATTATATACTTACTTGTAGCTCATCCTAGTACTAGACATATCGTGATTATATATTTACTTGTAGCTCACCCTAGTACTAAACGTATCGTGATTATATACTTACTTGTAGCTCATCCTAGTACTAAACATATCGTGATTATATACTTACTTGTAGCTCATCCTAGTACTAAACATATCGTGATTATATACTTACTTGTAGCTCATCCTAGTACTAGACATATCGTGATTAT
>NW_013876225.1:0-567 GCF_000517525.1 Limulus polyphemus
TTCTACTGCCACAGTTATTATACATCATAAATGCATCACAAATGTTCTACTGTTACAGTTAGGATTCGTCATAAATACATCACAAATGTTCTTCTGCCACAGTTATTATACATCATAAATACATCACAAATGTTCTACTGCCACAGTTATTATACATCATAAATGCATCACAAATGTTCTACTGCCACAGTTATTATACATCATAAATACATCACAAATGTTCTACTGCCACAGTTATTATACATCATAAATGCATCACAAATGTCCTACTGCCACAGTTATTATACATCATAAATGCATCACAAATGTTCTACTGTTACAGTTAGGATTCGTCATAAATACATCACAAATGTTCTTCTGCCACAGTTATTATACATCATAAATACATCACAACTGTTCTACTGCCACAGTTATTATACATCATAAATGCATCACAAATGTTCTACTGTTACAGTTAGGATTCGTCATAAATACATCACAAATGTTCTACTGTTACAGTTAGGATTCGTCATAAATACATCACAAATGTTCTACTGCCACAGTTATTATACATCATAAATGTATCAC
>NW_013876226.1:0-301 GCF_000517525.1 Limulus polyphemus
ACTGAAGTCAGTATAGATATTTAGTATATAAGAGACGAGTAAAGATATCTGGTATAAAAGAGGTCATTAAAGTTACGACTCCATGTCACTGTATGAAAGTCGACTCTAAATAAAGCTTTTTTTGCGAACGGTATTAAGTACCATATGTAATATATCATATATATTTTGATAGAGCATTAAATGATTAAATGATATCTGGTATAAAAGAGGTCATTAAAGTTACGACTCCATGTCATTGTATGACAGTCGACTCTAAATAAAGCTTTTTTGCGAATGGTATTAAGTACCATATGTAATATAT
>NW_013876227.1:0-404 GCF_000517525.1 Limulus polyphemus
CAATGTACTTGTTGACTCTCATACTGTTAAAAATGTAATATATGAAATGACACGAACCCAATGTTTTACTAGGAACAATGTACTTGTTGACCCTTATACTGTTAAAAATGTAATATATGAAATGAAACGAACCAGTGTTTTACTAGGAACAATGGACTTGTTGACTCTTATACTGTTACAAATGTAATATATGAAATGACACGAACCAGTGTCTTACTACGAACAATGGACTTGTTGACTCTTATACTGTTAAAAATGTAATATATGAAATGAAACAACCAGTGTTTTACTAGAAAAATGGACTTGTTGACTCTTATACTGTTAAAAATGTAATATATGAAATGACACGACCACTGTTTTACTAGGAACAATGAACTTGTTGACTCTTATACTGTTAAAAATGT
>NW_013876228.1:0-301 GCF_000517525.1 Limulus polyphemus
TAATGTGTACTGTCAATAAGAAAACACAAGATTTAAAATAATGTGTACTGTCAATAAGAAGACACAAGATTTAACGATACTGTGTACTGTCAATAAGAAGACACAAGATTTAACGATACTGTGTACTGTCAATAAGAAGACACAAGATTTAACGATACTGTGTACTGTCAATAAGAAGACACAAGATTTAACGATACTGTGTACTGTCAATAAGAAGAGACAATTTTCGACGATAATGTGTACTGTCAGTAAGAAAACACAAGATTTAACAATAATGTGTCCTGTCAATAAGAAGACATAA
>NW_013876229.1:0-302 GCF_000517525.1 Limulus polyphemus
AAAGACGAATGCATATTAGGATTGGACTATCTACTACCGAGGAAGTTTGTAATTTAATTTTGATAAAATGACGTTTGGGAACAACAAAGGCCAAGTTCCGGTAACTGTTAAAAGAGAAGTTGAACTAATTAGGTGCCATCAAGCTGAAGTCAAGCCAACTGAAAGAGTTGATGATGAAGTGGAACAAAATATAGATTTCAAGGCAGAACAGGAGAAAGACCAAGATTTGAAGCCATTGATTGATTTTCTAAAAGCGAGTGTTATGCGCCCTGCTTGGGAGAAGGTGTCTAGTCTAAGCCCAG
>NW_013876230.1:0-1194 GCF_000517525.1 Limulus polyphemus
AGTGGCTGATATGTCTTTCATTATATATGGATAGTGGCTCTTAGGTCTTTTAATATAGATGGATAGTGTTTGTTAGGTCTATTAATATAGATTAATAGTAACTAATAGGTCTTTTATGATACATGGGTAGTGGCTGGTAGGTATTTTATTATTGATGGATAGTGACTGTTAGGTATTTTATTATTCATGGATAGTGGCTGGTATGTAGTTCATTATATATGGATAGTGGCTGGTAGGTCTTTTAATACGGATTGATAGTGACTGGTAGGTCTTTTAATACAGATGGATAGTGACAGGTAAGCTGTATTAAAAGAAAAAGACCTACCAGCCACTATACATCTGTATTAAAAGACCTACCAGTCACTATCCATCATTATATATGGATATTGGATGGTAGGTCTTTCATTATATATGGATAGTGGCTAGTTGGACTTTCATTATAAATGGATAGTGGCTGGCAGGTCTTTTAATATAGATAGATGGTAACTGGTTATAATGAAAGACCTACTCTCCATCGCTCACTATCCATCTGTATTAAAATACCTACCAGCCACTATCCATCCGTATTAAAAGACCTACCACCACTATCCATCTGTATTAAAAGACCTACCAGTTACCATCCATCTATATTAAAAGACCTACCAGCCACTATGCATATATAATGAAAGACCTACCAGCCAATATCCATATATAATGAAAGAAAAGACCTACCAGCCACTATCCATCTATCCATCTGTATTAAAAGACCTACCAGCCACTATCCATCTGTATTAAAAGACCTACCAGCCACTATCCATCGGTATTAAAAGACCTACCAGCCACTATCCATCTGTATTTATAATAAAAGACCTACCAGCCACTATCCATATATAATGAAAGACCTACCAGCCAAGGTCTTTTAATACAGCTGTATTAAAGACCTACCAGCCACTATCCATCTGTATTAAAGACCTACCAGCCACTATCCATCGGTATTAAAGACCTACCAGCCACTATCCATCTAATGGATAGTGGCTGGTAGGTCTTTCATTATATATGGATAGTGGATGGTAGGTCTTTTATTATATATGGATAGTGGCTGGTAGGTCTTTTAATACAGATGGATAGTGGCTGGTAGGTCTTTAATACAGATGGATAGTGGCTGGTAGGTCTTTTAATACCGATGGATAGTGGCTGGTACATCTTTTAGAAGAG
>NW_013876231.1:0-303 GCF_000517525.1 Limulus polyphemus
CATTAATTCTTGGAGGATATCTGATGGAAACAAACCATCTGCCTTAATTCTTGGAGGATATCTGATGGAAACAAACCATCTGCATTAATTCTTGGAGGATATCTGATGGAAACAAACCATCTGCCTTAATTATTGGAGGATATCTGATGAAAACAAACCATCTGCATTAATTCTTGGAGGATATCTCATGGGAACAAACCATCTGCATTAATTCTTGGAGGATATGTCTGATGGAAACAAACCATCTGCATTAATTCTTGGAGGATATCTGATGGAAACAAACCATCTGCATTAATTCTTGGA
>NW_013876232.1:0-318 GCF_000517525.1 Limulus polyphemus
ATTTAACGATACTGTGTGCTATCAATAACAAGCCAAAGAGATTTAACGATACTATGTACTATCAATAAGAAGGCACAAGATTTAACAATGCTGTGTACTGTCAATAAGAAGACACAAGATTTAACGATACTGTGTACTGTCAATAAGAAGACATAAAAATTTAACAATACTGTGTACTGTCAATAAGAAGACACAAAATGTAACATTACTGTGTACTATCAATAAAATTAACGAGATTTAACGATACTGTGTTTTATCAATGAGAAGACACGAGATTTAACGATACTGTGTACTATCAATACGAAAGACACAAGATTT
>NW_013876233.1:0-305 GCF_000517525.1 Limulus polyphemus
GAAGACTTTCCATAGAAAGGGCGTTTCTTGGGTGGCATAATCACCTGTATCACTAAACAATAGTTTGCAATTCACAAAGTTACTAAATCACTTATGAAACCATTTAGTACTATTTAAAGAAAACTGTTTTTGGAAATACTGAATTGACAGCAAGGTGATCTGAGTGTTTCCCACCATAACGCTTTCTATGTGCAAAACGTGCTTATGTTTGTACGTTTATTACAAAAAAAAAGGCACAATAATCATTAATTGTCAATTTTGTCATTAAATTCTACACTAAATACAAAATAAATAGCACCATTAAA
>NW_013876234.1:0-303 GCF_000517525.1 Limulus polyphemus
CATCACAAAACAATCAACCCATTGGCAGAACTGTGGATCGCAAAACAATTAACACATTGGCAGAACTGTGGATCACAAAACAATTAACACATTGGCTAAACTGTGGATCGCAAAACAATTAACAAATTGGCTAAACTGTGGATCACAAAACAATTAACACATTGGCTAAACTGTGGATCGCAAAACAATTAACACATTGGCAGAACCGTGGATCCCAAAACAATTAACATATTGGCAGAACTGTGGATCACAAAACAATTAACATATTGGCAGAACCGTGGATCACAAAACAATTAACATATT
>NW_013876235.1:0-299 GCF_000517525.1 Limulus polyphemus
CTTAACATCAGTATCATTGAGTTTAGGTCTTCTGCTCCTTCCTTGCCTATTTCCAAATTTACCTGTCCCGGTCTCAGGATCTAAGGTGTACTTGACAGTGTTTGGGGAGCATTTCATGTCTGGAGCAATTTGTTGGAGAATCCAACCAGCAGCACATGAAGATTTTATGCAAATTCTCTGCTCTACTGACAATTCTCTACTCTTTTTGGGCCGTGGTATGACAACAAAACTTAATATATATATATATAGTGTTAACCACTTGTTTTTTCAAGGTTTATTTGTAGTAGTGCTATTATATT
>NW_013876236.1:0-303 GCF_000517525.1 Limulus polyphemus
TCTTGTGTCTTTTTATTGACAGTACACAGTATCGTTAAATCTTTTGGCTTGTTATTGATAGTACACAGTATCATTAAATCTTATAACATGTTATGATAGTACACAGTATCGTTAAATCTTTTGTCTTCTTATTGACAGTACACAGTATTGATAGATCCTGTATCTTCTTATTGACAGGACACAGTATTGTTAAATCTTGTGTCTTCTTATTGACAGTACACATTATTGATAAATTCTTTTTCTTCTTATTGACAGGACACAGTATTGTTAAATCTTGTGTCTTCTTATTGACAGTACGCAGTA
>NW_013876237.1:0-317 GCF_000517525.1 Limulus polyphemus
TAGCATAACATTTTGTCAAATCAAGCTATACCTTACAACCCACATCTTGTCCTGACATATAACTAGCATCATATTTTGTCAAATCAAGCACTACCTCACAACCCACATCTTGTCCTTACATATAACTAGCATCATATTTTGTCAACTCAAGCTCTACCTTACAAATCACATCTTCTCCTGACATATAACTAGCATCATGTTTTGTCAAATCAAGCTATACCTTACAACTCGCATCTTCTCCTGACATATAACTAGCATCATATTTTGTCAAATCAAGCTCTACCTTAACCCGCATCTTGTTCTGACATATAACTAGC
>NW_013876238.1:0-301 GCF_000517525.1 Limulus polyphemus
CTATCTATAACGTAATAAATAAAATATAAAGTAGTGTTAGACTATCTATAATGTAACAGATAAAATAAAAAGTAGTGTTAACTATCTATAATGTAATAAATAAAATATAAAGTAGTGTTAGACTATCTATAATATAATAAATAAAATATAAAGTAGTGTTAAATTCTCTATAATTTCAATAAATAAAACGGAAATGTTAGAGTATATAATGTAATAGATAAAGTATAAAGTAGTGTTAGATTATCTGTAATGTAATAGATAAAATAAAAAATAGTGTTAACTATCTATAATGTAATAGATC
>NW_013876239.1:0-303 GCF_000517525.1 Limulus polyphemus
ACAGTAATTAGATATAGCAGGACAGTGATTAGATATAGCAGGAAAGTAATTAGATATAGCAGGACAGTGATTAGATATAGCAGGACAGTGATTAGATATAACAGGACAGTAATTAGATATAGCAGGACAGTGATTAGATATAGCAGGAAAGTAATTAGATATAGCAGGACAGTGATTAGATATAGCAGGAAAGTAATTAGATATAGCAGGAAAGTAATTAGATATAGCAGGACAGTGATTAGATATAGCAGGACAGTAATTAGATATAGCAGGACAGTAATTAGATATAGCAGGACAGTGAAT
>NW_013876240.1:0-304 GCF_000517525.1 Limulus polyphemus
GGGGGGAAACATTCTAACTACGCATGCTTATGCAGCAGGTTCTCGGTGAGAAAGCGTAACGGTCGTACATACAAACAAGCAGAATAATAGTGTAGATGTTAAGACTAATACATCAGACGCTATTGCACTGTTGATCACTCAGATTGCTCTTGCACCAAAACTTTGCGATTGGTTATAGCTACCCTGGTTAGATTTTCGAGAAGACACCTCAATGAATGAAACAAGCGTCTTTTATTAGAGGGTGGCTTTAAACTTATTTCACCTATCTAGAACAGGATTAATTTGATAAAAAGTATCTACCATG
>NW_013876241.1:0-303 GCF_000517525.1 Limulus polyphemus
GTTGTATTCGGAAAGAATAAATCAGCTTTATTTAAAAAAGGACTTGTGTCGCTAAAGTTTCGTCGGAACGAATTTACGGAAAATTAACTAACGAACGGAGACGTAACAAATTGGTGTCAGAAGTGGAACGAAAAAAACAACAACAAAGAAATGGAAACGAGAAGCGGCAAATCAAACTACAGCTTAGCAGATTTGATGGCAGCAATACAAGAGCAGCAAAAGAAACAAGAAGAACGAGAAAAGAAACAAGAAGAGAGACAACAGCAGTTGCAAGAAAACCTGCAACAGTGGCAGCTCGAACAA
>NW_013876242.1:0-579 GCF_000517525.1 Limulus polyphemus
CTTATTGAAAGTACACAGTATCGTTAAATATTGTGTCTTCTTATTGACAGAACACAGTATCGTTAAATCTTGTGTCTTCTTACTGACAGTACACGGTACCGATTTAACAATAATGTGTCCTGTCAATAAGAAGACAAAAGATTTAACGATACTCTGTACTGCCAATAAGAAGACAGAAGATTTAACTTGTGTTTTCTTACCTGTCAATAAGAAGACACAATATTCAACGATAGTGTGTACTGTCAAACGATACTGTGTAAATCTTGTGTTTTCCTACTGACAGTACACAGTATCGTTAAATCTTGTGTCTTCTTATTGATAGTACACAGTATCGTTAAATCTTGTGTCTTCTTATTGATAGTACACAGTATGGTTAAATCTTGTGTCTTCTTATTGACAGTACATAGTATCGTTAAATCTTGTGTCTTTTTATTGATAGTACACAGTATTGCTAAATCGTGTGTCTTATTATTGAAAGTACACAGTATCGTTAAATCTTGTGTCTTCTTATTGACAGAACACAGTATCGTTAAATGTTGTGTCTTCTTATTGACAGTACACTGTATCGTTAAATTTTAT
>NW_013876243.1:0-303 GCF_000517525.1 Limulus polyphemus
ATTGAATTGAAATGTAACACTAGCTACTATCCAAGCTGAATGAATTGTAAGGTAATACTAGCTTCTATCGAAGCTGAATGAATTGTAAGGAAATACTAGCTACTATCCCATCTGGATGAATTGTAAGGTAACACTAGCTACTATCCACGCTGAATGAATTGTAAGGTAATACAAGATACTTTCCAAGCTGACTGAATTGTAAGATAACTCTAGCTACTATCCAAGCTGAATGAATTGTAAGGTAACACTAGCTACTATCCAAGCTGAATGAATTGTACGGTAACACTAGCTACTATCCAAGCT
>NW_013876244.1:0-303 GCF_000517525.1 Limulus polyphemus
GTCGGATAGAAGTTTTACGGAAAATTAATTAACGACTAGAGACGTAACAATATATTACATTGTTATTCGAATTGTTTAATTACTTCTGTTGTTAGGTAAAAGAACAAATTGATAGTTCGGTCTACTTAACGATGACAAAAAAAATTTATTTCGTCAGCTTCAATATCCACAATTAGCGTAATCAATGTTCACTGATAGACCTAAGTTTACAAATAAACTAATTAAATTCTACTTACTTGCTGATTTAGTATCTTTGATTTCTTCGTCGAAACGCAAACTCGATATTCTCAGTACTGACTAAAC
>NW_013876245.1:0-303 GCF_000517525.1 Limulus polyphemus
TTGATGTGTAAATAAGAAAGTTGTTTATGTTGTATAGATAATCGTTGATGTTCTGAGAATATTCAGTGACTGATGTGTGAATAAGAAAGTTGTTTATGTTGTATGGAAAATCGTTGATGTTCTGAGAATATTCAGTGGTTGATGTGTGAATAAGAAATTTGTTTATGTTGTATAGATAATCGTTGATGTTCTGAGAATATTCAGTGGTTTATGTGTGAATAAGAAAGTTGTTTATGTTGTATAGATAATCGTTGATGTTCTGAGAATATTCAGTGACTGATGTGTGAATAAGAAAGTTGTTTA
>NW_013876246.1:0-303 GCF_000517525.1 Limulus polyphemus
GAATGGATTAAATAGGCCCCAATAACTAATTTCGTTCAATGACCCACTGTTGACTTTAGTCTGCAGCCAGTGTGTTAAATAAATCATCTATTTACAACATATCTACATGTGTGTTTTTAAGTCCAAGTGGATTATAATAGGTCCAAATAGCTAGTATCGTTCTATGACCCACTGTTGACTTTAGTCTGCAGTCGTGTTAATTAACTCATCTATTTACAACATATCTACATGTGTTTTTTAAGTCCGAGTGGATTAAATAGGACCCAATAACTAGTATCGTTCTATAACCCACTGTTGACTTTT
>NW_013876247.1:0-493 GCF_000517525.1 Limulus polyphemus
GCTGTGACTACTATTTAATTATTACATGACTAGAATGCTGTAACTATTATCTAATTATTACATGGCTAGAATGCTGTAACTACTATCTAATTATTACATGACTAGAATGCTGTAACTACTATCTAATTATTACATGGCTAGATTGCTCTAACTATTATCTATTATTACATGGCTAGAATGCTGTAACTATTATCTATTATTACATGGCTAGAATGCTGTAACTATTATCTAATTATTAGATGGCTAGAATGCTGTAACTACTATCTAATTATCACATGGCTAGATTGCTCTAACTATTATCTAAAGCATTCTAGCCATGTAATAAAGTAGTTACAGCATTCTAGCCATGTAATAATTAGATAGTAGTTACCTAATTATTAGATGGCTAGAATGCTGTAACTACTATCTACTTATTACATGACTAGAATGCTGTGACTACTATTTAATTATTACATGACTAGAATGCTGTAACTATTATCTAATTATTACATGG
>NW_013876248.1:0-303 GCF_000517525.1 Limulus polyphemus
CAAAGGACAGACACAAATTATATTTGGCTGACACATAAGACCAATGCATACTAGAGTTGGACTACTTACTACCGAGGTTGTGTGTAGTTAATTTTGATAAAATGACGTTTGGGAACAACAAAGGCCAAATTCTGGTAAGTGTTGCTGCTTTTGTTGACTTGCATGTCACAGCACTTAAGTCAACTACAATACCCCATGTGTCAGATAATTTGGGGTAGAATAAAAGAACATCCCCAAGGAAGCCCGATGCTTGTGGAAGTAGTGAAAAACCCATCCCAGCTAGTGGATTTGAAGATTGTAAGG
>NW_013876249.1:0-302 GCF_000517525.1 Limulus polyphemus
GATGGCCACCAAATATAACACAAATCACTATTACTCCTGATGTACTCAAAATAAAACATTTTATGGATTCAGGAATTCAATGAAAGCAAAATGAAAACAGTAACACATAGGGATTCAAAAACATTATGACAGGTAAAAGTAAATTTCTTCTGAAAAAAAAAGGCTGCCCAAAAATTGAAGATATATATAAATAGTATATCTATTAAAAACACAGTCATTTTAAACAAAGAACCCAGCATAAACAAATGAAAAATCAAGGAATCCATCTTAATTGAATAAAACAACCATACTCTAAACCAACA
>NW_013876250.1:0-303 GCF_000517525.1 Limulus polyphemus
CATTTGGTATGTTATATTCAGAGTTTCACCCTCCTACGGTTCATTTTAATGGAGATATGGAAGGTATTGCGTTTTGTACCCGTACTTTGTTCCATTTTGACGGATCCTTTCAAAATTTTATATGAATGTTCGTTGCATACTTGCGTATTTACCAGTAAAATTCTAGCTTCGTATTATCATTTTTGCGACTTTTGTGGTCCTTTTCTTACTACTTTATTGGCTTTCTGAAAGAGTATGTGTACTGCAGAGAAGCTTTTTGAATCTTCTCTGTTATCGATTACCTGATACCACAGGTTACTAAAT
>NW_013876251.1:0-303 GCF_000517525.1 Limulus polyphemus
CAAATAATTTATTGCTGTTGAACACTACCAAGATTGGAAGAAGTAACAAATAATTTATTTCTGTTCGACACTATAATGATTGGAAGAAGTAACAAATAATTTATTCCTGTTGGACACTATAATGATTGGAAGAAGTAACAAATAATTTATTGCTGTTGGACACTATAATGATTGGAAGGAGTAACAAATAATTTATTCCTGTTGGACACTATAATGATTGGAAGAAGTAATAAATAATTTATTGCTGTTGGACACTATAATGATTGGAAGAAGTAACAAATAATTTATTGCTGTTGGACACTA
>NW_013876252.1:0-530 GCF_000517525.1 Limulus polyphemus
AAACCTTAATAAAAAAATTCAAAAAGATTCATCTAAATGGGACTAAGTACTGGTACAAAACGCAAAACCTTCAATAACTCCCTTAAAACGCATCGTAGGAAGTTGTAACTTCGCATGATACTGTGGAACGAACTAGTGAATATACATAGCAAAAAAGGTTAAGATCCATCAATTTAGAACCCTCTGATAGCAAGAAATCCATAACAGAGCAAAATCAAAAAGCTTCACTGGAGTACAAATACTCTTTCAGAAAGCCAATAAAGTAGTAACAGAATGGACCACAAAAGAGGCAAGATTGATAACACTGCAGTACACATTCTCTTTCAGAAAGCCAATAATGTAGTAACAAAATGGACTACAAAAGTCGCAAGAATGATAACATGAACTTGGAGTTTTGCATGTAAATATGCATGTACGCAACGAACGTTCATAAAAAATTCGAGAAGATTAGTCCAAATGGAACGAAGTACTGGTAGAAAACGCAAAACCTTACATAACTTCCTTAAAACGAATAGTAGAAAGGTGAAATT
>NW_013876253.1:0-554 GCF_000517525.1 Limulus polyphemus
CGAAACTAATTGTGCTCCACACATTGGGGATGTGTGTACGTTATAAGAATGACAGTCAAATCTTACAAGATTAGCCCAAGAGTCGACAACTTTCTTTACATACATTTCGTTACATCTGATGGTCTTCGACTATCAGAAGTAGATTATTGAAAGGCTAGAAAAGTAGCACGTGATTACTCTTTTATTTTTCTTATTTTTTTTAGAAATATATTTCTGTTCAATATAAGAAAATTGTGCGAGAACTTTCTAGTTTTTGGTTTATTTGAAGTTAAGCAAAAAGCTACATAATGAGCAATCTGTGTTAAAATCACAGATAGCCCATTCTGTAGCTTTGTGCTTAATTACAAATGAAATAAGCAGAGCACAGAGAATGGGCTATCTGTGATTTTCCTACTACAGATATCGAAACCATGTTCCTAGCGTTGTAAATTCGCAGATATATCGCTGTGTCACTGGGGACAAGAGAACTTTCAAGAGTTACAATCGTGTTTGTTTTGTTCTTAATAGAAAATCCATGCCTCGCACCAGAAACATTTTTACTGATTAAACCCGTT
>NW_013876254.1:0-303 GCF_000517525.1 Limulus polyphemus
GTAGTTATTGAATTTATAACCACCATTATTCATCTTTAGCCTTACTTGGTACAAGTACTCCATGAACACCTAGGTGTAACTCTAGTTACAGAATTTATAACGACCATTCTCATCTTTAGCCTTACTTGGTACAACTACTCCATGAACAATTAGGTGTCACTCCAGTTACCGAATTTATAACCACCAAATTCATCTTTAGCCTTACTTGGTACAACTACTCCATGAACAATTAGGTGTAAATCTAGTTATTGAATTTATAACCATTCTACTGATCTTTAGTTTTACTTGGTACAACTACTCCAT
>NW_013876255.1:0-507 GCF_000517525.1 Limulus polyphemus
AGTGTACATTCCGCCATGAGCTTTACTTTAATTCAATATCAGATGTTTAGTAAAGGCTAAAGTCTCTTATAAACGTTAATCATTTAGTGTACATTCCGCTATGAGTATTACTTTAGTTCAAGATCAGATGTTTAATAAAGGCTAAAGTATCTTATAGACGTTAATCATTTAGTGTACATTCCGCTATGAGCTTTACTTTAATTCAATATCAGATGTTTAGTAAAGGCTAAAGTATCTTATAAACGTTAACCATTTAGTGTACATTCCGCTATGAGTATTACTTTAGTTCAAGATCAGATGTTTAATAAAGGCTAAATTCTCTTATAGACATTAATCATTTAGTGTACATTCCGCTGTGAGTATTACTTTAATTCAATATCAGATGTTTAGTAAAGGCTAAATTCTCTTATAAACGTTAATCATTTAGTGTACATTCCGCTGTGAGTATTACTTTAGTTCAAGATCAGATGTTTAGTAAAGGCTAAAGTATCTTATAAACGTTAACCA
>NW_013876256.1:0-773 GCF_000517525.1 Limulus polyphemus
CTTTATGGTTGGTTATAAAGTGAGCCACTTCGGATTATAATGTTGTATGTCTTGGGCTGGCTGTCGTTCCCAGAGACGTGAATGTTTAGGTTGGCACTACGAAAGGCAGAGCTATTCCATGGTTACTCTTTCAAGTCTTCTGATAAGATCTGTTAAATGCTTCAGATGTAAATTGCTTATTGAGTCCAAGGCCTGGGATAGTGGTTTGGTCTGGGCCATGGCTAACCTATGTGGGGCCTGCCTATGCCTGATATTATAGATCGCATGGGTATCCTTGGTTTGTATACCTTTGACATCCGCTTTCCTTCGCACTCCAAACATTCGTCTTTGGAATTTCTGAGATTGTCTTCGTTGGTTTGTTGGTGTTTTGGATGCTCTGAAGGTTTGGCTGGAAAAACTGTAGAAGGCTGAAGGCATCGTCTTGGTGTTTCTGCTCTAAAGTGCAAAAACAAGTAGGAAACACCATGAGTGAGAATATGTTCAGCTGTAAATTTGGAAGCAGTTACAATCTTGACATTGCTGGTCGGTTTCACCATGCTTGCCACCTCTTCCACCCACTTAGACTCCTACTGTCCTAGGAAAGACAGAGAGTGGGAACAGATTAAGGTATCTCTTAGAATTGAATCACAGAAGTCGAGAAGCTATCTCTGCCAATACACAAATTTACCCAGACCCAACCTTCAAAGAAGGAGACAATGAAAATTCAATCCATGCATACTCAACCATCACTAAACCACTCTTGAGCATCGACTGATTCCTTCCAAATGAGACCT
>NW_013876257.1:0-303 GCF_000517525.1 Limulus polyphemus
TGTGTTCATGGAGTAGTTGTACCAAGTAACGCTAAAGATGAGTATGATGGTTATAAATTCGGTAACTATATTTACATCTAGGTGTTCATGGAGTAGTTGTGCCAAGTAAAGCTAAAGATGAGTATGGTGGTTATAAATTCGGTAAATAGAGTTAAACCTAGGAATTCGTGGAGTTGTTGCACCAAATAACGCTACAGATGAGTATGGGGGTTATTAATTCGGAAACTAGAGTTACACCTAGGTGTTCATGGAGTAGTTGTAACAAGTAAGGCTAAAGATGAGTATGGTGGTTACAAATTCGGT
>NW_013876258.1:0-303 GCF_000517525.1 Limulus polyphemus
GTTTTCTTACTGACAGTACACAGTATCGTTAAATCATTTGTTTTCTTCTTGATAGTACAAAGTATGTATAAATCTTGTGTCTTTTTATTGACAGAACACAGTATCGTTAAATCTTGTGTCTTCTTATTGACAGTACACAGTATTGTTAAATCTTGTGTCTTTTTATTGACAGTACACAGTATCGTTAAATATTGTGTCTTCTTATTGAGAGTACACAGTATTGTTAAATCTTGTGTCTTCTTTTGGACAGTACACAGTATCGTTAAGTTTAGTGTCTTCTTATTGACAGTACACAGTATCGTT
>NW_013876259.1:0-303 GCF_000517525.1 Limulus polyphemus
TCGTTAGAGGAAAAAGAAAAGAAACAAGAAGAACGAGAAAATAAACAAGAAAAGAAACAAGAAGAGAGATTACAGCAGTTGCAAGAAAACCTGCAACAGTGGCAGCTCGAACAGCAAAATAAACAAGAAAAGAGATTACAGCAGTGGCAAGAAAACTTGCAACAGTGGCAGCTCGAACAGCAAAATAAACAAGAAGAAAGATTACAACAGCTATTGGAGGAGAAAGAAAATAAACAAAAGAGAGACTACAGCATTGGCAACTAGAACAAGAAAGGAAACAGGAAGAAAGTATCCAACAGTTGC
>NW_013876260.1:0-303 GCF_000517525.1 Limulus polyphemus
AATTCTTATATAAACAATGTTAACACTAATAGCCAAAGCTACAGTTGTAGCTTCCTGATTTGGTATTGCATATACCTCAGGCCACTTGGTGAAATAATCCATCACCACACAAATGTACCTGTTTCCTGCACGAGTTTGGGCAAAGGACCAGCAATGTCAATGGCTACTCTTTCCATTGTGCACCAACTAGATGTAACTTCATTGGAGCACATCCCTTATGCTTCGGTCCCCTTTTAGCACATGTACTGCATGTCCTGCAATATTCTTCCACATCTTGCCTCATACCAATCCAGTAAAATCTCT
>NW_013876261.1:0-302 GCF_000517525.1 Limulus polyphemus
GAAAGTTTGTTACAATGTCTAATAATATCTGCATTTACAGGAGGTTTAAATATTTACACAGAATTCAACAATACCTTCTTATTACAGGAGGTTTGAAAGTTTGTTACAATGTCTAATAATATCTGCATTTACAGGAAGTTTGAATGTTTACACAGAATTCAACAATACCTTCTTATTACAGGAGGTTCGAATATTTACATAGAGTTCAACAATACCTTCTTATTACAGGAGGTTTGAAAGTTTGTTACAATGTCTAATAATATCTGCATTTACAGGAAGTTTGAATGTTTACACAGAATTCA
>NW_013876262.1:0-551 GCF_000517525.1 Limulus polyphemus
ATGTTACAATGTCGTGAGCTACTTACTGCAAGTTAAACAATGTTACAGTGCGATGAGCTACTACAAGTTAAACAATGTTACAATGTCGTGAGCTACTGCAAGTTATACAATGTTACAGTGTGATGAGCGACTGCAAGTTAAACAATGTTACAGTGTGATGTACTGCAAGTTAAACAATGTTACAATGTCGTTAGCTACTTACTGCAAATTAAAAAAATGTTACAATGTCATGAGCTACTTCAAGTTAAACAATGTTACAATTTCGTGAGCTACTGCAAGTTAAAAAAATGTTACAATGTCGTGAGCTACTTACTGCAAGTTAAACAATGTTACAGTGTGATGAGCTACTGCAAGTTAAACGATGTTACAATGTCGTGAGATACTTACTGCAAGTTAAACAATGTTACAATGTCGTGAGATACTTACTGCAAGTTAAACAATGTTACAATGTCGTGAGCTACTTACTGCAAGTTAAACAATGTTACAGTGTGATGAGCTACTGCAAGTTAAACAATGTTACAATGTCGTGAGCTACTGCAAGTTATACAATG
>NW_013876263.1:0-838 GCF_000517525.1 Limulus polyphemus
AATAAAACACCTACCAGCCACAATCCATCTTTAATAAAAGACCTATCAGCCATAATCCATATGTAATAAAAGACCTCACAGCCACAATCCATCTGTAACAAAAGACCTACCAGCCACTTTCCATCTATATTAAAAGACCTACCTTCCTCTATCCATCTATAATAAAAGACCTACCAGTCACTATCCATCTATATTAAAAGACCTACCAGCCACAATCCATTTATAATAAAAGACCTACCACCCACTATCCATCTTTAATAAAAGACCTAATAGTCACTATCCATATGTAGTAAAAGACCTAAGTCTATAATAAAAGACCTACCAGCCACAATCCATCTGTAATAAAAGACCTACCAGCCACAATCCATCTGTAATAAAAGACCTTCCAGTCACTATCCATCCATAATAAAAGACCTACCAGTCACTATCCATCCATAATAAAAGACCTACCAGCCACCTATCCATATATAATGAAAGACCTACCAACCACTATATATAAGACCTACCAGCCACTATCCATATATAATGAACGACCTACCAACCACTATATATCTGTAATAAAAGACCTACCAACCACAATCTATCTATAATAAAAGACCTATACTAGTAACTATCCATCAATCATTAAAGACCTACCAGTCACTATTCATCTATAATAAAAGACCTACAAGCCACTATCCATCTGTAATAAAAGACCTATCAGCCACAATCCATCTGTAATAAAAGACCTACCAGCCACTTTCTATCCATAGTAAAAGACCTATCAGCCACTATCCATCTATAATAAAACACCTACCAGTCACTATCCATGTATAATAAAGACCTACCAGCCACGTAT
>NW_013876264.1:0-302 GCF_000517525.1 Limulus polyphemus
AGAAATCGAAAAACAATCAGTAACAAAAAGCTTCACTGCAGTACACATACGCTTTCAGAAAAGCCAATAAAAGAGTAACATAAAACGACCACAAAAGTCGCAAAAATTATAATAGATAGCTAGAATTTTGCATGAAAACACGCAAGTATGCAACGAACGTTACTGAAAAAATTTCGAGAAGATCCGTCCAAATGGAACAAAGTACTGGTACAAAACGCAAAACGTTCCATAACTCCTTTAAAACAAACAGTAGGAAGGTAAAACTCTGCATATTACTACGCAACGTTAAAGTGTACCTACAT
>NW_013876265.1:0-304 GCF_000517525.1 Limulus polyphemus
TTATGTTTGTTTTAAGGGTATTTTAACGTCCAGTTCACTATATTTTTTATAAGGGTTTTTAACGTCCAGTTCACTATGTTTGTTATAAGGGTTTTTAGCGTCCAATTCACTATATTTTTTATAAGGGTTTTTAACGTCCAGTTCACAATGTTTATTATAAGAGTTTTATACGTCCAATTCACTCATAAGAGTTTTTAACGTCCAGTTGACTATGTTTATTATAAGAGTTTTTAACGTCCAGTTCACAATGTTTATTATAAGGGTTTTTAACGTCCAATTCACTATGTTTATTATAAAGGTTTTT
>NW_013876266.1:0-303 GCF_000517525.1 Limulus polyphemus
CCATAAAATATTTTAAGAAGATTCGTCTAAATGTGACGAAGTACTGGTACAAAACGCAAAACCTCCCATAACTCCCTTAATACGAATAGTAGGAAGGTGAAACTTCGAATGATACTGTGGAACGAACTAGTTAATATACATACCGAAATTGGTGAAGATCCATCGATTTAGTAACCTGTTTAAGCAGGTAATCGATAACAGAGCAGAATCAAAAACATTCACTGCAGTACACATAATCTTTCACAAAGCCAATAAAGTAGTAAGAAAAGGACCACAAAAGTCGCAAAAATGATAATACGAAAA
>NW_013876267.1:0-303 GCF_000517525.1 Limulus polyphemus
TACTCATCGTTAGCGTTATTTGGCACAATTACTACATGAAAACCTAGGTGTAACTCTAGTTACATAATTTATAACCACCATACTCATCTTTAGCCTTACTTGGTACAACTACTCCATGAACACCTAAGTGTAACTCTAGTTACAGTATTTATAACCACCATATTCTCTTTAGCCTTACTTGGTACAACTACTCCATGAACACTTAGGAGTAACTCTAGTTACGGAATTTATAACCACCATACTCATCTTTAGCCTTACTTGGTACAACTACTCCCGGAACACCTAGTTTTAAATCTGGTTACC
>NW_013876268.1:0-304 GCF_000517525.1 Limulus polyphemus
GTGGCCTGAGGCATATTGCAATACCAAATCAGGAAGCTACAACTGTCGCTTCGGCTATTAGTGACTTCTTCTTCAGATTTGGTATGCTATATGAACTGCATTCAGATCAAGGCCGTAACTTTGAATCAGCCGTGTTCCAAGAATGCTGCAAGTTGTTTGGCATCTGAAAGACCAGGACAACGCCACTGCACCCACAGTCTGATGGAATGGTAGAAAAGTACAACTGGACACTGGGACAGGAATTGGCAAAGTTTTGTAATAGCCGCCAGGATGACTGGGATGTCTTACTCCCTCCACTATTGAT
>NW_013876269.1:0-583 GCF_000517525.1 Limulus polyphemus
GGTCCACGTATCTTTAGCTAACTGAAAATGTTCCTTGACATGTGAATTGTTTTATTGTACAAACAATGTTAGCGACGTATATTTTGCTCAACAAACATGTTCTTTGACATGTGAATAATTTTGTTATACAAAAAATGCTGGTCCAGATATCTTTAGCTCTGAACATGTTCATTGACATGTGAATTGTTTTGTTGTACAAACAATGCTTTCACATGTCAAGTAACCTGTTCTTGGGCAAAAGATACGTGGACCTTGTTTTGTTTTACAAACAATACTGGTCACGTATCTTTAGCTCAAGAACAGGTTCCTTGATATGTGAATTGTTTTGTTGTACAAACAATGCTGGTCCACGTATATTTAGCTCAAAAACTGGTTTCCTGACATGTGAATTGTTTTGTTGTAAACACAATGCTGGTCCACGTATCTTTACCTCAAGAACAGGTTCCTTGACATGTGAATTGTTTTGTTGTACAAACAATGCTGGTCCACGTATCTTTTACCCAAGTACAGGTTACTTGACATGTGAATTGTTTTGTTGTACAAACAATACTGGTTCACGTATCTTTAGCTCAAGAACATGTTC
>NW_013876270.1:0-303 GCF_000517525.1 Limulus polyphemus
AGAATGGTCTACAAACTTATCCTGATAACGTGAAAGTAATGCATGACTGGCCAACACCAGACAATGTGGGAGAGCTAAGAAGTTTCTTGGGACTCTGTACTTACTACCGCAAGTTTGTGAAGGACTTTCCAACTATAGCTGCTCCACTACATGATTTGACTAAAAAAGGCCAAAAGTTTGAATGGACAGTTTCTTGCCAGCATTCTTTCAAAACGTTGAAGGAAAAATTGGCCTATGCTCCACTTTTAAAGCTTACAGATCCCTCACTGTCTTAATACTGGATTGTGATGCTAGTAATGTCGG
>NW_013876271.1:0-525 GCF_000517525.1 Limulus polyphemus
CAAACAATTACAATACATGAACGCGAACTGTAAACATATAATGGGGAAGTGAGCAGTTTTCAATCATTAAGTGTCAAAATGAATCTATGGTTCAAAACGTACGGATTTTGGGATTACTTATTTGTTTAATTGCATACTTAAACTTACTGTTTGAGATGCTCGAAAATAGTATTGTGATATGAACATTATCTTAACAGGACTCAACGACAGATTAATTTCTAAACACATGTGCAGCTTTTATTACAAACATGCTGTAAATTATACCTTTCTGTTATACTTACACACGCGTGGCATGTACAGCTGTTATTACAAACATGCTGTAAATTATACATTTCTGTTATATTTACACACTGTGATATGTTCAGCTATTATTATAAACATGCTGTAAATTATACATTTATGTTATGTATACACAGGTGTGGCATGTGCAGCTGTTACTACAAACATGCTGTAAATTATACATTTATGTTATGTTTACACAGGTGTGGCATGTGCAGCTGTTACTACAAACATGCTGTAAATTAT
>NW_013876272.1:0-303 GCF_000517525.1 Limulus polyphemus
GGTTAAACCACAACATGACGGTAGTGTGTAATGATGTACAATATCAGTTGTCACGATGTTTTTGGTTAAACCACAACATGACGGTAGTGTGTAATGATGTACAATATCAGTCGTCACCATGTTTTGGTTAAACCACAACATGACGGTTGTATGGAATGATGTACAATATCAGTTGTCACCATGTTTTTGGTTAAACCACAACATGACGGTTGTATGTAATGATGTACAATATCAGTTGTCACGATGTTTTTGGTTAAACCACAACATGACGGTTGTATGTAATGATGTACAATATCGGTTGTC
>NW_013876273.1:0-303 GCF_000517525.1 Limulus polyphemus
TATAATAAATATCAAATAAAAACACCGAGAATCCAGAATTTATTAAATTAATGACAACAGGGAGGAGTTAATGTTATTATTTAGTGTTGGGTGTTTACTGAAAATGGAGAGGCTTTCTTTAATAAAGAGTTTGTAATATGTGGCTCCGGAGTAGAGAATTTTAGTTTTCTAGAAGTATAAGGTGGTTGTTATTCTTACTGTGAAATTGAATACAAGACTCGGGTGGACAAGTTAACTTACATTCGCTTAATACCATTATATTGTTACCGTTTAAATCTGATCTTTGAAAAAGAAAAATCTATC
>NW_013876274.1:0-302 GCF_000517525.1 Limulus polyphemus
TGGTTGTACAAACAAAGTGAAACATAAGATAGTGTAAAACAATAATAAACCTATAGCACAGAGACCTTATAGAGTACCCGAAAAACACAGGGTTGAATTAAAAGAATGTGTAAAAGAAATGCTTGAACAAGGTGTAATAGAGGACAGTAGTAGTCCCTATGCATCTCCAGTTGTATTAGTTCCTAAAAAGGACGGAAAATTAAGGTTCTTTGTGGATTTTCGTAAAGTAAACGGAGTAACAGTCAAAGCGTTTACCCGTTACCGAACATCCAAGAAACTTTAGATAGGTTAGGTAAAAGTAA
>NW_013876275.1:0-303 GCF_000517525.1 Limulus polyphemus
GCTATAATTCACACCGAACTTCTCACATGCTCAACAATATTCTCACTCATTCTCTTACGTTGCTTCTTGATCTGAATGCAGTTCGTATGGCATACCAAATCTGAAGAAGAAATTACTAATAGCCGAAGCCACAGTTGTAGCTTCCTGATTTGGTATTGCATATGCCTCAGGCCACGTGGTGAAATAATCCATCACCACACAAATGTACTTGTTTTCAGCACGAGTTTGGGGCAGAGGACCAGCAATGTCGATGGCTACTCTTTCCATTGGTGCACCAACTTGATATAACTTCATTGAAGCATG
>NW_013876276.1:0-301 GCF_000517525.1 Limulus polyphemus
CCAGGAGCTATACAATACCGGGACTTCTTAATCTCACCAAGAGCTATACAAGAACCGAGACTTCTTAATCTCGCCAAGAGCTATACAAAAACCGAGACTTCTTAATCTCACCAGGAGCTATACAAAACCGAGACTTCTAAATCTCACCATGACCTATACAAAAACCGTGATTTCTTAATCTTACCAGGAGCTATACAAAAACCGAGACTTCTTAATCTCACCAGGAGCTATACAAAACCGGGTCTTCTTCATCACAACAGGAGCTATAGAAAACCGGGACTTCTTAATCTCACAAGGAGCT
>NW_013876277.1:0-1231 GCF_000517525.1 Limulus polyphemus
CATAAAAAAATTCGAGTAGATTAGTCCAAATGGAACGAAGTACTGGTACAAAACGCAAAATCTTCCATAACTTCCTTAAAACGAATACTAGAAAGGTGAAACTCTGCATATAACTGCGCAACGATAGAGTGTACCTACATAACAAATTTGGTGAATAATAATCAATTCAGGACCCTCTGGTAAAAAGAAATCGAGAAACAATCGGTAAAAATAAGCTTCAGTGCAGTACACATACGATTTCAAGAAGCCATAAAAAGAGTAACATAAAACGACCACAAAAATCGTAGATTATTAGTTTTAGTTTTGCAATTTTGCGCGTTTACTTACAAAATTCTTTTTTTTATTAAGGTTCGCCTTACATGAATCTTTTTGAAATGGTACTAAGTGCTGGTACAAAACGCAAAACCTTCAATAACTCCCTTAAAACGCATCGTAGGAAGGTGAAACTATCATGCGAAGCAATGTGTATTCACTAGTTCGTTCCACAGTGGATCTTAACCTTTTTTAAAACGCATCGTAGGGAGGTGAAACGTCGCATGATACTGTGGAACGAACTAGTGAATATATATAGCAAAAAAGGTTAAGATCCATCAATTTAGAACCCTCTGATAGCAAGAAATCTATAACAGAGCAATATCAAAAAGCTTCACTGCACTACACATTCTTTTTCAGAAAGCCAATAAAGTAATAACAAAATGGATCACAAAAGTCTCAAAAATGATAATATGAAGCTAGAGTTTTGCGTGTAAATACGTGAGTATGCAACGAACGTTCTTAAAAAAATTCGAGAAGATTAGTCCAAATGGAACTTTTGCGTTTTGTACCAGTACTTCAAGGAAGTTATGGGAGAAAAACGAATAGTAGAAAGGTGAAACTCTGCATATAACTGCGCAACGATAGAGTGTACCTACATAACAAATTTGGTGAATAATAATCAATTCAGGACCCTCTGGAAACAAGAAATCGAGAAACAATCGGTAACAAAAAGCTTCAGTGCAGTACACATACGATTTCAAGAAGCCATAAAAAGAGTAACATAAAACGACCACAAAAATCGTAAAAAATTTTGCGCGTTTACTTACAAAATTCTAGATTATTAGTTTTAGGAACCTTAATAAAAAAACTCAAAAAGATTCATGTAAATGGTACTAAGTACTGGTACAAAACGCAAAACCTTCACTATTACAAAAAACAAAACCTTCAATAACTCCCTTAAAACGCATCGTAGGAA
>NW_013876278.1:0-303 GCF_000517525.1 Limulus polyphemus
ATACCGAAACAACGACTAATGTATAGCTGTAGTGGTTACATATATAACGACTTGTTAAGTTATACTTACGACATCTCTAGGTGGATACCGAAACAACGACTAATGTATAGCTGTAATGGTGACATATATAACGACTTGTTAAATTATACTTACGACATCTCTAGGTGGATACCGAAACAACGGCTAATGTATAGCTGTAGTGGTTACATATATAACGACTTGTTAAGTTATACTTACGACATCTCTAGGTGGATACCGAAACAACGGCTAATGTATAGCTGTAATGGTTACATATATAACGAC
>NW_013876279.1:0-302 GCF_000517525.1 Limulus polyphemus
GTCCCACTATCAACAAACTAAAGTAAATACAAAACTATATTTTAACGAAAGCATTCAGAGTCCCACTATCAACAAACTACAGTAAATACAAAACTGTATTTTAACGAAAGCATATAGAGTCCCACTATCAACAAACTACAGTAAATACAAAACTATATTTTAACGAAAGCATATAGAGTCCCACTATCAACAAACTAAAGTAAATACAAAACTATATTTTAACGAAAGCATTCAGAGTCCCACTATCAACAAACTACAATAAATACAAAACTGTATTTTAACGAAAGCATATAGAGTCCCAC
>NW_013876280.1:0-302 GCF_000517525.1 Limulus polyphemus
AATTACTTGGGTTTCATTCTAGTTGTTACAGTTATAATTACTCGTTTCCTCCCATATTTATAGATGTAATTACTTGGGTGTCATTCTAGTTGTTACAGTTGTAATTACTCGTTTCCTCCCATAGTTATAGATGTAATTACTTGGGTGTCATTCTAGTTGTTACAGTTATAATTACTCGTTTCCTCCCATAGTTATAGATGTAGTTACTTGGGTTTCCTTCTATAGTTATAGATGTAATTACTTGGGTTTCATTCTAGTTGTTACAGTTATAATTACTCGTTTCCTCCCATAGTTATAGATGT
>NW_013876281.1:0-303 GCF_000517525.1 Limulus polyphemus
TCGTACGTAAAGGAATTTGGGAAAACTCCATAAAGAAGGTGTTTGGGTGCCTCACGAATTATCCGATGATCATCGTTTCCAACGTGTGAACGTTGCTTCGTCTCTTCTGGCGCGTAATGCATGTGAACTATTTTTGGACAGAAGTGTCACGGTGATGAAAAATTAATTCTCTATGCGAATAGTCAACGCCAACAACAATGGCTCAGTCCTAGACAAAAACCACTTCAAACCCAAAAACCTGGATTCCATCCATAGAAAGTGATGATTTACATTTGGTGGGACATCAAAGGTGTAATTCATTTC
>NW_013876282.1:0-303 GCF_000517525.1 Limulus polyphemus
CTATAATTTAGCTATTTTAAAACATGCTTAGTAATGATCTACTACACATAAACGTATTATCATTCTCTATACATTAGCAAATTTAAAACATGCTTAATAGTGATCTACTACATATAAACGTATTATCGTTCTATATAGTTTAGCTTTTTTAAATCATGCTTAATACTGATCTACTACATATAAACGTATTGTCATTCTCTATAGGTTAGCTAATTTAAAATGTACTTGATACTGATCTACTACATATAAACAGATTGTCATTGTCTATAGTTTATCAATTTTTAAACATTCATAATACTGATC
>NW_013876283.1:0-303 GCF_000517525.1 Limulus polyphemus
CACTGGATTGGTGGTAAGTTCCTGCAGTTATATAATATATACAAACATCACAGGATTGGTGGTACGTTCGTGCAGTTATATAATGTATACATTATATATCACTGGATTGGTGGTACGTTCATGCAGTTATATAATATATACATATATCACTGGATTCTGCTGTACGGTACAGCAGGTATGATATAGCATGTTTTCCTTTGGTAGTTACTGTTATTAATGTATTTAAAGCTAAATCCTTGTTATTTGGTTTCGAAGATTTCATTCAGCAAACTATATATTTTTTATAATTAGCTATAGATCCAC
>NW_013876284.1:0-302 GCF_000517525.1 Limulus polyphemus
CAACTGCTGTGATTTCTCTTCTTGTTTCTTTTCTCGTTCTTCTTGTTTCTTTTCTTGTTTATTTTCTCGTTCTTCTTGTTTCTTTTCTTGTTCATTTTCTCGTTCTTCTCCTTTCTTTTCTTGTTTATTTTCTCGTTCTTCTTGTTTCTTTTCTTGTTTATTTTCTCGTTCTTCTTGTTTCTTTTCTTGTTAAATTTTCTCGTTCTTCTTGTTTCTTTTGCTGCACTTGTATTGCTGCCATCAAGTCTGCTAAGCTGTAGTTTGAGTTGCCGCTTCTCGTTTCCATTTTTTTTTCGTCCCAC
>NW_013876285.1:0-300 GCF_000517525.1 Limulus polyphemus
ATTTCTAATTCACTAACTGTTACAGATGAAAATAATAAGATTTTAAGCCATTCCTTCCTTTCTTTGGATCTGAAATATAAAACCAAACTCAAATAAAAAGGAGAATGAACAAATCTATATACGATTAATTAAAGTATTTGTTCAATACACATAGAAATGATTTATTTACTGTACATAAAACGTTTTTTTTTTTTAAAAAATGGGGTGAATTAATGACAAAATAATTATTAAGGCCAGACGACCAACAAGGATTTTTTAATAAAGGAACTCATTTTAATTCACCGTTTGCTAAATTATATA
>NW_013876286.1:0-468 GCF_000517525.1 Limulus polyphemus
AACTACAATGTATGTTAATATTCACTACAAGAAGCTATCTACAATACTACAGTGTAAGTTAATATTCAATTCAAGAAACTATCTACAATACTACAATATAAGTTAATATCAAATACCTACAATACTACAATGTAAGTTAATATCCACTACACTAAACTATCTACAATACTACAATGTAAGTTAATATTCACTACAAGAAGCTATCTACAATACTACAATGTAAGTTAATATCCACTTACGAGAAGCTATCTACAATACTACAATGTAAGTTCATATCCACTACGAGAAGCTATCTACAATACTACAATGTAAGTTAATATCCACTACAAGAAGCTATCTACAATGTAAGTTAATATTCACTACAAGAAGCTATCTACAATACTACAATGTAAGTTAATATTCACTACAAGAAGCTATCTACAATACTACAATGTAAGTTAATATTCCCTACAAGAAACTATCTACAAT
>NW_013876287.1:0-303 GCF_000517525.1 Limulus polyphemus
GAGACTTTGTTGAATTGTAATTTTGTGTTTGTAATTCTGTACATTTTAATTAAGTTATTGTTATTGGTTTATTGTATGTGGTTATTGTTCGGGACGAACAATACTAGGGAGGGGGCAGTGTTGCGTCATCGAGTCACATGACTACTGTGACGCAACGTTTCTAGAACTATCATGTACTTTGGCGAATGTTCTAGTTCTTACTAGATATAGGGTAGGCTGGTATATAAAAGAGGGGAATGTAATGTCTGGGTAGATAGTGAGTAACTGAACTGCAGTCGGAAGTATTGTTGACGTTCGTTGATT
>NW_013876288.1:0-323 GCF_000517525.1 Limulus polyphemus
TAATTACAACAGCATGTCATTGTACACTATATCATAAGTTCATAAAGACCCCGTGTAATCACTTGTTATATAAAATACAGTCATAATTACAACAGCATGTCATAGTACAATACATCATAAGGTCATAAAGACCACGTGTATTCACTAGTTATATAAAATACAGTTATAATTACAACAACATGTCATAATACAATACATCATAAAATCATAAAGACCACGTGTATTCACTTGTAACTGTATTTTATATAAATGATGTATTGAAGATTGGCATGCTGTTGTAATTAAAGGTCATAAAGACCCCGTGTATTCACTTGTTATATAAA
>NW_013876289.1:0-303 GCF_000517525.1 Limulus polyphemus
AATATCTTTATACAAATGTTGCAGGTAGTTTGATACCAAACAATGTTTATAGTCACTAAATATCTTGATACAGATGTTGTAGGTGGTTTGATACCACTAAATATCTTTATACAGATGTTGTAGGTAGTTTGATACCAAACAATGTTTAGAATCAATAATATTTTTATACAGGTGTTGTAGGCATTTTGATACCAAACAATGTTTAAAGTCACTAAATATCTTGATACAGATGTTGTAGAAGGTTTGATACCACTAAATATCTTTATACAGATGGTATAAATGGTTTGATACAAAACAATGTTT
>NW_013876290.1:0-303 GCF_000517525.1 Limulus polyphemus
TTTTAATATGATGGCATAAAACGATACATACGCCTTGTATATTAATATCATTGACATAGAACGACACAGACGCTATGTATTTTAATATTCTGGACATGGAACAACACTAACGCTCTATATTTTAATATGATGGGCCTAAAACGATATTGACGCCCTGTATTTTGATATGATTGACATAGAATGACACAGACGCCCTTTATTTTAATACTACGGTCATTAAACGACACAGACGTCCTGTAGTTTAATATGATAGGCATCAAAAGACACAGACGCCCTTTATTTTAATACTACGGGCATTAAACG
>NW_013876291.1:0-304 GCF_000517525.1 Limulus polyphemus
TTGCGAGATCGGTCAAATCTATGTACCCCGTACAGAGATTAATTACTGAAAAATAACAGATAAAATAGTTTTTTCTTATGAAATGTTTGATAACTATTTATAGATTATAAAAATTTTGCCTGTTAAATTTGAAAGTTTTCTGTTGCATAAAAGTATTTTTAATCTTAATCTATCAGATTAAGATTTTTGCAACATGCGAAAAGAAATAAAAGACATGAGAAAAACATTGCTTTAAAAACTTTAAGACTTAATAACAAAATTTGATATTTTGAGTATGACAATCTGATAATCTGCCAAATTTTGT
>NW_013876292.1:0-316 GCF_000517525.1 Limulus polyphemus
AACACGTTTTCAAAGTCAAAAATATGTAGTGGAAAACTTAATAAAAGGACCCTTATCAATGTCAATAAAATCTGGAGGAAGGAAGACCAAAAGTCCGTTATAACAGTCGACAAAATATAGTTGAATACTGACTAAAACGACCCATATCAATGTCAACAAAAACTAGTGGAAGGAAAACTAAAGGACCTTTATAACAGTCGACAAAATGTAGTTTAAGAAGGATTAAAAATAGCATTATGAAAGTCATTAAAATATAGTGTAAGAAAGACTAAAAATACCGCTATCAAAGTCGAAAATAACTAGTCTAAGAAGGCCT
>NW_013876293.1:0-303 GCF_000517525.1 Limulus polyphemus
GATGCGATCCTCCTTGCTGTGACACCGGATCATATATAATAGTTGTTACATAAACTCTATATTATCTTAACGTGATGCGGTCCTCCTTGCTGTGACACCGGATCATATATAATAGTTGTTACATAAACTCTATATTATCTTAACGTGAAGCGGTCCTCCTTGCTGTAACACTGGATCATATATAATACTTGTTACATAAACTCTATATTATCTTAACATAATGGGGTCAAGACTCTCCTTGCTGTGACATCGGATCATATATAATACTTGTTACATAAACTCTATATTACCTTAACGTGATGC
>NW_013876294.1:0-304 GCF_000517525.1 Limulus polyphemus
TCTCGTCGACGTTGAAAATTTGTTCATCTGAATACCCTCCTTCTTCCACAATTTTCTTCAGAACTTCAGGATATTCATCAGCAGCTTCCTTATCTGCACTAGCTGCTTCCCCTGTAATTCTTACATTGTGCAGGCTAGTTCTTTTCTTGAACTTCTCAAACCATCCAGCACTAGCATGGAACTCCTTTGTCTCGTCTTTGGAATTTTCTTTTTTTTAAGATTGAAAAGAGACTTAATGCTTTTTTCTTTTATGAGATCAGTGCTTAAATGAATTCTTTTCTGGTTACAGTCCTCTATCCAGATA
>NW_013876295.1:0-482 GCF_000517525.1 Limulus polyphemus
ACAGTATCGTTAAATCTTGTGTCTTCTTATTGACAGTACACAGTATCGTTAAATCTTGTGTCTTCTTATTGACAGTACACAGTATTGTTAAATCTTGTGTCTTCTTACAGTACACAGTATCGTTAAATCTTGTGTCTTCTTATTAATAGTACACAGTATCGTTAACTGTGTACTATCAATAAGAAGACACGAGATTTAACGATACTGTGTACTCTCAATAACAAGACACAAGATTTAACAATACTGTGTACTATCAATAAGAAGACACAAGATATAACAATACTGTGTACTATCACTAACAAGCCACAAGATTTAACGATACTGTGTTCTGTCAATAAAAAGACACAAGATTTAACAATACAGTGTATTGTCAATAAGAAAACACAAGATTTAACGATACTGTGTACTGTCGATAAGAAGACACAAGATTTAATAATACTGGGTACTGTCAATAAGAAGACACAATATCACAGTATCGTTAA
>NW_013876296.1:0-303 GCF_000517525.1 Limulus polyphemus
TGAAACTTAGAAGAGGTATCTAGGCATCCCGAGGGGTGTTGGTTTAGAGTAGGGTTGTTTTGTTCAATTAAGATTGATTCCTTGATTTTTCGTTTGTTTATGTTGGGTTCTTTGTTTAAAATGACTGTGTTTTTAATAGATATACTATGGTTTTTTTGAGTTGCAATGGTGAAAAACATGGGACGTTTTTTTATTGTGTTCTGTCAATCTGGTTTCCAATTTTCTTCCTGTTTCTCCATGTAGAATTCTGGGCAGTTATTGCATGTTATTTTGTAAATGACGTTGGTATTGTGTGATTCTAAA
>NW_013876297.1:0-303 GCF_000517525.1 Limulus polyphemus
ACAGTACACAGTTTTGTTAAATCTTGTGTCTTCTTATTGAAAGTACTCTGTATCTTTAAATCTTGTGTATTCTTATTGAAAGTACACAGTATCGTTAAATCTTGTGTCTTTTTATTGATAGTACACATTATTGTTAAATCTTGTGTCTTTTTGTTGATAGTACACAGTATTGTTAAATCTTGTGTCTTCTTATTGACAGTACACAGTATCGTTAAATCTTGTGTCTTCTTATTGACAGTACACAGTATCATTAAATCTTGTGTCTTCTTATTGACAGTACACAGTATCATTAAATCTTGTGTC
>NW_013876298.1:0-303 GCF_000517525.1 Limulus polyphemus
CACAAAATTGGGGAATAAACATAAATTATGCCTCTTTCATTCTAGAATGAACACAAATTATAACACGAAAACATGAATGTTTAGATTAAATAGCTTAAATCTCATAACATTATACATTTATATGTATTTATTATTTTTATTATATTGATCTTTCACCCGTGCCTGGCTAACAATACAGAAGTTACAATGATGTAGCTCATGTGCACTCATGTTACCGTATCAAATAACATGGTCTGTACAAAGTAACTTGTCTTGGCTGTGTTTTAGTCGACTAGTATTTTGTAAAATACAGTCACATTTCAA
>NW_013876299.1:0-303 GCF_000517525.1 Limulus polyphemus
CTCAGTCTGAAGTCTAAAGGGCTAGGTTTAGGACGAGAGTCCGTGCTAAAGGGGAGAGCCTGCAAGAGCTGGCACACAAGACCTACCCAACTGCACCACTCGATCTCCTCAAGCTGTTGCTGAGGGATCAGTTTGTAGACACCTTGGACAGTCCACAACTAAAGATACAAGTAAAGCAAGCACACCCTTCTACAATGCAGGATGCAATGGCCAGAGCTCTTGAAATCGAATCCTACGTTAAGTTCAGCGCAGAAGTACCAAGGTTGGTACAGTAATCAGGATTCAAGGCCAGAAAAGGGCAGC
>NW_013876300.1:0-303 GCF_000517525.1 Limulus polyphemus
AGGTACCACCATAAAATGTCTACTAACCTCGTCATGTAGTACAAATACCACCATCAAATGTCTACTAACTTTCTCATATATTACTGGTACCACCATAAAATGTCTACTACAAGTACCACCATCAAATGTATACTAACTGCCTCATGTCTTACAAGTACCACCATCAAATGTCTATTAACTTCCTCATGTATTATAAATATCACCCTCAAGTGTAAACTCATTTTTATGTATCTTAGGTACTTTTCAAATGTGTATTAAATTCCTCATGTAATACAGGTACCACAATCAAATGTTCACTGACTT
>NW_013876301.1:0-303 GCF_000517525.1 Limulus polyphemus
TTCGCAAGCCTATTTATAACAATGTGTTCCACACTTTGGAGCCGTATTTACGCTATAATAATGACATACCACACTATTCTGTTAGACAAGACTTGGCGGTGGGTATTCATAATTAGCTGCACTTTTTGTCAGTTCAAACCTAAAGACGACTAAGCGCAGTTATCCCCTTGTGCAGCTTTACCTAAAAATTCTCAATTAAAATATTCGTAGATTTATTGTTGAAGTTTCTTTTCCTTTTGAATGTAGAATCATGTTTACAAAAATTTTCTTCAAGTGCGCCTGATCTGAATAAACTATGATAAA
>NW_013876302.1:0-485 GCF_000517525.1 Limulus polyphemus
ATAGAATTAACCGTTTTGACTTTCCTGTACAATACTAAGGATCATAGAATTAACCGTTTTGACTTTCCTGTACAATACTAAGGAACATAGAATTAACTGTTTTAACTTTCCTGTACAATACTAAGGAACATTGAATTAACTGTTTTAACTTTCCTGTACAATACTAAGGAACATAGAATTAACTGTTTTAACTCTTCTGTACAATACTAAGGAACAAAGAATTAACTGTTTTAACTCTTCTGTACAATACTAAGGAACAAAGAATTAACGGTTTTAACTCTCCTGTACAAAACTAAGGAACATGGAATTAACCGTTTTAACTCTCCTGTACAATACTAAGGAACATGGAATTAACTGTTTTAACTTTTCTGTACAATACTAAGGATCATAGAATTAACCGTTTTAGATCTTCTGTACAATACTAAGGAACATAGAATTAACTGTTTTAACTTTCCTGTACAATACTAAGGAACATTGAATTAACT
>NW_013876303.1:0-351 GCF_000517525.1 Limulus polyphemus
TTGTTGTTTTTCTGATTGTTTAAAATTATAACAAATAATACATTTTAGATTTACAGTTCTAAATATCCCTTTAAATAATTTATTTATAGTTAAGTATTCTTCGATGTCTAACTAAACACTCTCGACCATAAGAAGTTCTGGGCCTGAAGTAGTTTGTAAACTAATATGATAAATAGTCCTTTAAGAGTTTTCTTGTTAGTGGGGGTTCAAGGTTGGAATTTCCCTCAATAAGTTATTCTAATTAAAGCTCATGTTAGATGCCTAACTGTTTTTAAATTTTTTCGATGACTATACATAATGTCTACACTATGTTAATAGGCTACTCGCTGTCCTGCTTCAACGTGAAACGAG
>NW_013876304.1:0-303 GCF_000517525.1 Limulus polyphemus
AAATTGATTCTATGGCTATATATCACTTTACTGTACGTTTGTTAGATAAACTGATTCTATGGCTATAAGCCACTTTATTATACGTTTGTTACATAAACTGATTCTATGGCTATAAGTCACTTTACTGTACGTTTGTTACATAAACTAATTCTGTGGCTATAAGTCACTTTACTGTACGTTTGTTATATAAGCTGATTCTATGGCTATAAGCCACTTTACTGTACCTTTGTTACATAAACTGTTTCTATGGCTATAAGTCACTTTACTGTACGTTTGTTACATAAACTGATTCTATTGTTTATA
>NW_013876305.1:0-418 GCF_000517525.1 Limulus polyphemus
TCAAACCCAAGTAATCTCACACTTGTGAACTAATGGTAAAACTCCTGCTACCTTAAACCCAAGTAATCTCACACTTGTGAGCTAATGGTAAAACTCCTGCTACCTTAAACCCAAGTAATCTCACACTTGTGAGCTAATGGTAAAACTCCTGCTACCTTAAACCCAAGTGATCTCACACTTGTGAGCTAATGTTAAAACACCTGCTACCTCAAACCCAAGTAATCTCATGCTTGTGAGCTAATGTTAAAACTCCTGCTACCTTAAACCCAAGTGATATCACACTTGTGAGCTAATGTTAAAACACATTAGCTCACAAGTGTGAGATCACTTGGGTTTAAGGTAGCAGGTTAAAACACCTGCTACCTCAAACCCAAGTAATCTCACACTTGTGAGCTAATGTTAAAACACCTGCTACCTC
>NW_013876306.1:0-301 GCF_000517525.1 Limulus polyphemus
ACTATATTTTGTCGATTGTTTTAACGGTCTTTTAGTCTTCCTTTCACTAGATTTTTTTGACATTGATAAGGTTGTTTTTAATCCTTCTTAAACTAGATTTTGTCGATATTGATAACGGTATTTTAGTCCTTCCTCCTCAAGATTTTGTTAACATTAAATACGGTATTTTTAATCCTTCTTAAACTATATTATGTCGACTGTTATAACGGTATTTTAGTCTTCCTATCACTAGATTTTGTTCACATTGATAAGGTTCTTTTTAGTCCTTTTCCACGAGATTTTGTTGACTTCGAAAAACGGG
>NW_013876307.1:0-304 GCF_000517525.1 Limulus polyphemus
CCGTGTACTGTCAATAAGAAGACACAAAATTTAACAATACTATATAATGTCAATAAGAAGACACAAGATTTAACAATACTGAGTCCTGTCAAAAAGAAGATACAGGATTTATCAATACTGTGTACTGCCAAAAAGAAGACACAAGATTTAACGATACTGTGTACTATCAATAAGAAGACAAGATTTATCAATACCGTTTAATCTCAATAAGAAGACACAAGATTTAACAATACTATATAATATCAAAAAGAAGACAAGATTTTACGATACTGTGTACTGTCAATAAAAAGACACAAGATTTAAC
>NW_013876308.1:0-709 GCF_000517525.1 Limulus polyphemus
CACTTTATACTGACTGTTTATATACTTGTTACTTGTAACACAACATACTTTATAATGGCTGTTTATATACTTGTTACTTGCAACACAACACTTTATACTGACTGTTTATATACTTGTTACTTGCAACACAACACTTTATACTGACTGTTTATATACTTGTTACTTGTAACACAACACTTTATAGTAACTGTTTATATACTTATTACTTGCAACACAACACACTTTATACGTAACTGTTTATATACTTGTTACTTGTAACACAACACACTTTATACTAACTGTTTATATACTTATTACTTGCTTGTGTTGCAAGTAACAAGTATATAAACAGTCAATATAAAGTGTGTTGTGTCGCAAGTAACAAGTATATAAACAGTTAGTATAAAGTGTTGTGTTGCAACTCACAAGTATATAAACAGTTAGTATAAAGTGTGTTGTGTTGCAAGTAACAAGTATATAAACATTCAGTATAAAGTGTGTTGTGTTGCAAGTAATAAGTATATAAACAGTTACTATAAAGTGTTGTGTTACAACACACTTTATAATGGCTGTTTATATACTTGTTACTTGCAACACAACACACTTTATACTGAATGTTTATATACTTATTACTTGCAACACAACATACTTTATATTGACTGTTTATATACTTGTTACTTGCAACACAACACTTTATAGTAACTGTTTATATACTTGTTACTTGCAACAC
>NW_013876309.1:0-303 GCF_000517525.1 Limulus polyphemus
CCAGACTTAATAATTTATTGCCTTAATGTTACAGAACTTAATCAGACTTAATAATTTATTGCTTTAATGTTACAGAACTTAACCAGACTTAATAATTTATTGCCTTAATATAACAGAACTTAATCAGACTTAATAATTTATTGCCTTAATGTTACAGAACTTAATCAGACTTAATAAATTATTGCCTTAATGTTACAGAACTTAATCAAATATAATAATTTATTGCCTTAATGTTACAGAGCTTAATCAGACTTAAGAATTTATTGCCTTAATGTTACAGAACTTAACCAGACTTAATAATTA
>NW_013876310.1:0-303 GCF_000517525.1 Limulus polyphemus
AAAGAGTCTATAGAAGTTACCCGTAACTACTAGTTACGCCCGACCCAGTCTGTAGAAGTTACTGGCATGCAACTACTAGCTACACCCGACACAGTCTGTAGAAGCTACCGGCATGTAACTACTAGTTACACCCGACTAACTCTGTAGAAGTTACCTGCATACAACTACTAGCTACGCCCGACCCAGTCTATAGAAGTTACCGGCATGTAACTACTAGCTACGCCCGACCCAGTCTGTAGAAGTTACCGGCATACAACTACTAGCTACGCCCGACCCAGTCTGTAGAAGTTACTGGCATGCAAG
>NW_013876311.1:0-303 GCF_000517525.1 Limulus polyphemus
TTTCCTTATACTTAGTTTATCAATGTTTTATTGTTGCCATATACTTAGTTTATCAATGTTTTATTGTTGTCATATACATAGTTTATCAATTTTGTTTCCATAAGGTCCCCAACACATTTCTGTATTATTGGTGTCATTTGAAATGTAATTAAATGCAATAAGTCTAAAAAAATTGCCATTAGTATATTAACTATTCAAAAATGTCATAATTATTGAACTCATATATTTATATCAAATTAAAGGTATTCTGATTAAGAAGTTAGCACACAGGATCACATACGAAAGTTGTAATGGTTTTCAAAC
>NW_013876312.1:0-285 GCF_000517525.1 Limulus polyphemus
AAAAACACTCATAATCAAACTTGAGTCTATAACTTGGTTTATTAAAACACTCATAATCAACTTGAGTAATGTAACTTGTTTATTAAAACACTTAATAATCAACCCGAGTCTATAACTTGTTTATTAAAACACACATAATCAACCTGAGTCTGTAACTTGTTTATTAAAACACTAATAATCAATCTGAGTCTGTAACTTGTTTATTAAAACACTAATAATCAACCTGAGTCTGTAACTTGTTTATTAAAACACTCATAATCAACCCGAGTCTGTAACTTGTTTATC
>NW_013876313.1:0-806 GCF_000517525.1 Limulus polyphemus
TTTAACTCTAGTTATCGAATTTATAACCACCATACTCATCTTTAGCCTGACTTGGTACAACTACTCCATGAACAATTAGGTGTAACTCTAGTTACTGAATTTTTAACCAACATACTCGTCTTTAGCCTTACTTGGTACAACTACTCCATGAACACCTATGTGTAACTCTAGTTTTTGAATTTATAACCAACAGACTCGTCTTTAGCCTTACTTGGTCCAACTACACCATGAACACCTAGGTGTAACTCAAATTACCGAATTTGTAACCACCATACTCATCTTTAGAGTTATTTGGTACTAGAGTTACTTCTAGGTGTTCATGGAGCATTTGTACCAAGTAACGCTAAAGATGAGTATGGTTATTATAAATTCGGAAATTAGAGTTACACCTAGGTATTCGTGGAATTGTTGCAAATTCGGTAATTAGAGTTACACCTAGGTGTTCATGGAGTAGTTGTACCAAGTAAGGCTAAAGACGAATAGGTTGGTTATAAATTCAGTAATAACCACCATATTCATCTTTAGCCTTACTTGGTACAACTACTCCACGAATACCTTGGTGTTACTCTAGTTACCGAATTAACAAACCCCATACTCATCTGTAGCGTTATTTGTTACAACAACTCCACGAATACCTAGGTGTAACTCTAGTTACCGAATTTATAACCACCATATTCATCTTTAGCCTTACTTGGTACAACTACTCCACGAATACTTGGTGTAACTCTAGTTACCGAATTTATAACCACCATATTCATCTTTAGCGTTATTTGGTAAAACTACTCCATTAACACTTAAGTGTAACT
>NW_013876314.1:0-542 GCF_000517525.1 Limulus polyphemus
TATGAAAAGGAATTATTTATGGGAAAAAAGACGAACAAACCATAACGAAGGAAAAACATGAATATACCAGTGAAGAAAAGAAACGGATGTTTAATGAAATTAAACCAAGTAAAAAAAGCAAAATGGTTTCCATTGTAGCAAAAATGGGAGAAATATATAACAATATTCAGACCCAGACTACAACTGATACAAAAAGTCCACCCAATAAGATAAGGAAAATAAAAAAGATTAAACTTCTTGATGGCACTATTAAAAAACAAGACAACGCAAATGATGATGTGAAGCAAACGATGACGACTTTTCTTAAAAATAGAGAGGAGTATCTTAGTGTTAAGGGGAATTTTAGCACCTTCACAACGTCAAAACGATGCTGGCGGTAGCTTGGTAACGACGTTAGAAAAAAGCAAGTACTTCGAGTTGATGATGTAGGAAAGACGAAAGATGTTTATGCTGCCAGAGAAACGACAGGTGATCTTGCTGAAACAAAGAAACAAGGTGGAGATGTATTTTCAATAAAAATTAAAGTCGTGGTAGGTGCTAAC
>NW_013876315.1:0-325 GCF_000517525.1 Limulus polyphemus
AATTGGAACACTACCATCACCTAAAACAAGACTGATGAGGTTAATTGGAACACTACCATCACCTAAGACAAGACTGATGAGGTTAATTGGAACACTACCATCACCTAAGACAAGACTGATGAGGTGAAATGGAACACTACTATCACCTAAGAGAAGACTGATGAGGTTAATTGGAATACTACCATCAACTTCTTGTCAAAATGTAATTTATAAAGGTATTATCTTATTCGTTTGTTTGTTTGTTTGTTTTGAATTTCGCGCAAAGCTACACGAGGGCTATCTGCGCTAGCCGTCCCTAATTTAGCAGTGTAAGACTAGAGGGAAG
>NW_013876316.1:0-303 GCF_000517525.1 Limulus polyphemus
ACTAATTGTTTGGTACCAAGTATTAACGCTGCTAGTAGTTTTATAATGGTGAAATTTCATTATTAATTCGTTACTGTGCACACAAAAATTAATGTTACTCTTAACTTTATAACCATGAAGTTTCATTGTTATCAATAGTCGTGTACAGAACATTAGTGGGTATGTATACATAACGTGTCAGGATATAAACAGTGGGTATGTATAAAGAACGTGTCAGGGTATAAACAGTGGGTATGTATTCAGAACGTGTCAGGGTATAAACAGTGTGTATGTATACAGAACGTGTCAGGGTATAAACAGTGG
>NW_013876317.1:0-383 GCF_000517525.1 Limulus polyphemus
GAAGACACAAGATTTAACAATACTGTGTACTATCAAAAAGAAGACACAAAATTTAACAATACTATGTAGTGTCAATAAGAAGACACAAGATTTAACAATACTGTGTACTGTCAATAAGAAGACACCAGATTTAACGATACAGTGTACTATCAATAAGAAGACACAAGATTTAACAATACTGTGTACTGTCAATAAGAAGACATAAGATTTGAAATACTGTGTACTGTCAATAAGTAGACACAAGATTTAACAATACTGTGTAATGTCAATAAGAATACACAATATTTAAGAATACTGTGTACTTTCTTATTGACTATTGTTAAATATTGTGTCAGTTCACAGATCAAAAACAAGACACAAGATTTAACAATACTGTTTAGTGT
>NW_013876318.1:0-641 GCF_000517525.1 Limulus polyphemus
TTTAACTTTCGCTAACCCATATTAAAAACAATCCAAAAGCTGAGTTTATTTGATAGGAAGACGTCATGGCCTTTTAGATGTTGGGATATTGTTTGAATAATCCTTTTTTCAAGTTCTTCTTTGTTTACAATAGATATTTCAATACAAAGATGCCCTTTGTGTAAGACTTCCAAAATGGACATCCTTTCATCAAAATTCCCAATAGTTATTCCATAATCTGTTAAGAATATTTCGGTTAGCTTCAATTTTACTCTTTTTTGTATTTATTAGAGGAAAAACAATTTTTTTCAAAATTTGCGAAAAAACATGGGCTATAGGCTTAGGTTTTTGTTAAAAATATGATTTTTTTTGGAAAACGGAAAAATAAGCTTTTTCGAAGCAAAATTAATAGAGAAATATCGGATAGTGCTTAATTCGTCGGAAAACGTAAAATAGAGACATTATAACATTGACGAAAAATATTATGTCCCGTGAAGAGATAAAGAAATTTAACTTTCGCTAAGCCATATTAAAAACAATCGAAAAGCTGAGTTCATTTGATAAGAAGACGTCATGGCCCTTTAGATGTTGGGATTTTGTTTGAATAATCCTTTTTTTCAAGTTCTTCTTTGTTTAGAATGTTAATAAATACAAAAGAAAGT
>NW_013876319.1:0-719 GCF_000517525.1 Limulus polyphemus
ACTTTTACAATTATCTCTACTGTACATTTTTACTTTACTCAACACGTCCTACAGACTTTTACAATTATCTCTATTGTACATTTTTACTTTACTCAACACGTCCCACAGATTTTCACAATTATCTCTACTGTACATTTTTACTTTACTCGACACGTCCTACAGACTTTTACAATTATCTCTACTGTACATTTTTACTTTACTCGACACGTCCTACAGATTTTCACAATTATCTCTACTGTATATTTTTACTTTACTCGACACGTCCTACAGATTTTCACAATTATCTCTACTGTACAGTAAAGTAAAAATGTACAGTAGAGATAATTGTGAAAATCTGTAGGACGTGTTGAGTAAAGTAAAAATGTACAGTAGAGATAATTGTGAAAATCTGTAGGACGTGTTGAGTAAAGTAAAAAACGACACGTCCTACAGATTTTCACAATTATCTCTACTGTACATTTTTAACTTGCATGACTTCTCCAGCTTTCCTCTCTGTGATTTTTAAATTACACAACACGTCTTACAGATACAATTTTCCGGCTATTGGTATTGAATGTATCATCAAAAAAAAGTTTAATTTTAGACTTGCTTATTTGTGTTGTAATTGGTTTTCTTTAACATCGTACTTTTATCCCTTTTAACGCGAGCCATCTTAAGAGAACGAACCTTGTTACTATATAACGTGAGCCATCTTAAGAGAATGAACCTTGTTACTATAT
>NW_013876320.1:0-303 GCF_000517525.1 Limulus polyphemus
GGGCTCTCATGGAGATGTTCTTTTATCCTACCCCAAATTATCTTCTCTGACATAGGGGGTATTGTAGTTGACTTAAGTGCTGTGACATGCAGATCAACGGATGTAGCAACACTTACTGGAATCTGGCCATTGTTGTTTCCACTCGTCATTTTATCGAAGTTAACTACACACTTCCTCGATAGTAAATAGTCCAATCCTAATATGCATTGGTCTTCAATGTCAGCCAAGTATACGTTCTGTCCGTACTTCATGCCCAATGAGCTCATTAGTTACCCACACTGGTCCCCACAACCCTTGCATAAT
>NW_013876321.1:0-351 GCF_000517525.1 Limulus polyphemus
CCTTTCAATAAGAAGATAAAGAATTTATCAATACTGTGTACTGTCAATAAGAAGACAAAAGATTTAGCGATACTGTGTACTATTATAACAAGTCATAAGATTTAATGATTTAATGTACTATCACTAACAAGCCAAAAGATTTAACGTTACTGTGTACTGTCAATAAAAAGACACAAGATTTAAAAATAATGTGTCCTTTCAATAAGAATATACAGGATCTGTCAATACTGTGTACTCTCAATAAGAAGACACAAGATTTAACAATACTGTGTCCAGTCAATAAGAAGATACAGGATTTATCAATACTGTGTACTGTCAATAAAGAAGACACAAGATTTATCAATAATGTGT
>NW_013876322.1:0-822 GCF_000517525.1 Limulus polyphemus
GTATTAGTAAACAGACAACACAAAAACTGACTAATACTTGCTCACTGTATTAATAGACAGACAACAAATTAACTGACAACTACATTCTCACTGTATTAGTAGACAGACAATACAAAAACTGACAACTACCTCCTCACTGTATTAATAGACAGACAATCCAAAATTAACAACTACCTCCTCACTGTATCAATAGACAGACAACACAAAACTGACAACTACCTCCTCACTGTATTAGTAGACAGACAGCACTAAAACTGACTACTACCTCCTCACTGTATTAATAGACAGACAATACAAAAACTGAGTGAGGAGGTAATTGTCAGTTTTTGTATTGTCTGTCTATTAATACAGTGAGGAGGTAGTAGTATATTAATAGATACACAATACAAAAACTGACAACTGTAGTTTTTGTGTTGTCTTTCTATTAATACAGTCAGGAGTTGTCTGTCTATTAATATAGTGAGGAAGTAGTTATCAATTTTTGTATTGTCTCTCTACTAATACAGTGAGGAGGTAGTTGTCAGTTTTTGTGTTGTCTGTCTACTAATACAGTGAGGAGGTAGTTGTCAGTTAATGTGTTGTATGTCTATTAATAGAGTGAGGAGGTAGTAGTCAGCAAATAAACTGACTTACTACCTCTCATTGTATTAGTAGACAGACAATACAAAAACTGACAACTACCTCCTCACTGTATTAACAGACAGACAAAAAAACTGACAACTACCTCCTCACTATATTAGTAGACAGACAGCACAAAAACTGACTACTACCTCCTCACTTTATTAATAGACAGACAACACAAAAACTGACAACTACTTCCTC
>NW_013876323.1:0-303 GCF_000517525.1 Limulus polyphemus
GACATTCATATCTGGGATGTGACTTCTAATGGGACTGAATATATCTGCATTAGGGTTTAGCTGCGGGCTCTGTAAGGGACTTGCCATTGTCTGATTAAGTCGATGGTCAATGTATCCTCCTTGTGTAAAAGACAATAGATCGTCCTTTAACGTATCTAATTCGCTTTGAAATTTACTAATGTTTTCCATTTGTACCTCTTGCCATTGTTGTTGATTTTCATGTAGTTGCTGCTGACTTTCTTCCTGTTTCCTTTCTTGTTCCAGTTGCCACTGCTGTAATCTCTCTTCTTGTTTCTTTTCTCG
>NW_013876324.1:0-302 GCF_000517525.1 Limulus polyphemus
AGCATAGCAGACTTGATGGCTGCAATACAAGAGCAGCAAAAGAAACAAGAAGAACGAGAAAATAGAACGAGAAAAGAAACAAGAAGAGAGACAACAGCAGTTGCAAGAAAACCTGCAACAGTGGCAGCTCGAACAGACAAAATAAACAAGAGAGATTACAGCAGTTGTTGGAGGAAAAAAAAAGAAACAAGAAGAACGAGAAAAGAAACAAGAAGAGAGATTACAGCAGTTGTTGGAGGAGAAAGAAAATAAACAAGAAGAGAAATTACAGCAGTTGTTAGAGGAAAAAGAAAAGAAGCAAG
>NW_013876325.1:0-303 GCF_000517525.1 Limulus polyphemus
ATTTCACAAATATAGCTTTGTAAGTCCTCAAATCTATAATATAAAGGTTCCTTTAGTGACCATCATACATCTATGTATATTTCTACTTTATTTCGACATTATAGATAGCTACACTGATTTGTTTGTCCACACTTATCCAGAATGTATTTACAAGTATTTCTGTGTATTAAATATTTGTTCACGTTTTGTGTTAAACAAGATTTTTTGTTAAACTTGTACGACAAAAAATTTCGGGTTAGTATATTATTGTTACGTCTCTGTATGTTTGCTTGTTAATTCTTACAAGATACAAGTCCTTTCTTT
>NW_013876326.1:0-333 GCF_000517525.1 Limulus polyphemus
AAAGACTCAAGATTTAACAATACTGAGTCCTGTCAATAAGAAAATACAGGATTTATCAATAATGTGTACTGTCAATAAGAAGACACAAGATTTAACGATACTGTGTACTGTCAATAAGAAGACATAAGATTTAACAATACTGTGTCCTGTCAATAAGAAGATACAGGATTTATCAATACTGTGTACTGTCAATAAGAAGACACAAGATTTAACAATACTGTGTACTGTCAATAAGAAGATACAGGATTTAGCAACACTGTGTACTGTCAATTGGAAGACACAAGATTTAACATTACTGTGTCCGTATCTTCTTATTGACATTGGATTTATCAA
>NW_013876327.1:0-303 GCF_000517525.1 Limulus polyphemus
ATCTTAGAAGACGATATTTTATGTGTAGTATAGTGTCTGGCCCAGTTATATCAGAAGACTATATTTTATGTATAATGTAGTGTCTGGACCAGTTATATTAGAAGATGATATTTTATGTATAATTTAGTGTCTGGACCAGTTATATCAGAAGACGATATTTTATGTATAATGTAGTGTCTGGACCAGTTATCTTAGAAGACGATATTTTATGTATAATGTAGTGTCTGGACCAGTTATATCAGAAGACTATATTTTAAGTATAATGTAGTGTCTGGACCAGTTCTCTTAGAAGACGATATTTTA
>NW_013876328.1:0-304 GCF_000517525.1 Limulus polyphemus
GGGAGTAACCTCACTAGGTATATCCCCAATGGCCTTTGAACTCAAGAGAAGTTCACTGTGCTTAGGATGGGAAGTTTCTATTAAGATGTCTCCAGAACGTAGCTTCTTAACTGACTTTGGAGAGCCAGCAAGCCCCTCTAAGCCCTTTTGAATAAAAAAAGGAGACATTTGCCCTAATGATTTATCTGATAGTGAGCAAATGATTAAAAAGCGAGGTACAGGTGTACTGGGTGATGGAGACTGCTGTTCAGAGTCTTCTAGACGTGGTCGTTTACCAATAAGCAGATTTTTAACAATTTTTTTA
>NW_013876329.1:0-649 GCF_000517525.1 Limulus polyphemus
AGAAGATTCGTCCAAAAGGAACGAAGTACTGGTACAAAACGAAAAACCTTCCATAACTCGCTTAAAACGAATAGTAGGAAGGTGAAACTCTGCATGTAACTGCGTAACGATAAAGTGTACCTACATACCAAATTTGGCGAAGAACCATAAATTCAGAACCCTCTGGTAACAACAAATCGAGAAACAATCGTTAAGAAAAACTTCACTGCAGTACACATACGTTTTAATGGAAGCCAATAAAAGGGAAGCCAATAAAAGAGTAACATAAAACGACCACAAAATTCGTAAAACTAAAACTAGAAATCTAGAGTTTTGTATGTAATTTCGGTAAAACTAAAACTAGAAATCTAGAGTTTTGTATGTAATTTCGCAAGGTTGACGTAAACCTTCATTAAAAAATTCAAAAAGATTCGTCTAATGGGACAAAGTACTGGTAAAAAACGCAAAACCTGCCATAACTCCCTTAAAACGCATTGTAGGAAAGTGAAACTTTGCATGATACTGTGGAACGAACTAGTGAATATACAAATCAAATTTTGTTAAGATCCGTCAATCTAGAACCCTCTGATAGCAAGAAATCTATAACAGAGCAATATCAAAAAGCTTCACTGCAGTACACATACTTTTCAGAAAGTCCAATAAGTAGTAA
>NW_013876330.1:0-302 GCF_000517525.1 Limulus polyphemus
CATGATATATCTTTATCTATATTTACTATCTTTATGATCTATCTTTATTTATATTTACTATCTTTATGGTCTATCTTTATTTATATTTACTATCTTTATGATCTATCTTTATTTATATTTACTATCTTTATGATCTATCTTTATTTATATTTACTATCTTTATGATCTATCTTTATTTATATTTACTATCTTTATGGTCTATCTTTATTTATATTTACTATCTTTATGGTCTATCTTTATTTATATTTACTATCTTTATGATCTACTTTATTTATATTTACTATCTTTATGATCTATCTTTA
>NW_013876331.1:0-385 GCF_000517525.1 Limulus polyphemus
ATCTTGTGTCTTCTTATTGAAAGTACACAGTATCGTTAAATCTTGTGTCTTCTTATTGACAGTACACAGTATCGTTAAATCTTGTGTCTTCTTATTGATAGTACACAGTATCTTTAAATCTTTTGTCTTCTTAGTGACAGTACACAGTTTTGTTAAATGTTGTATCTTCTTATTGAAAGTACACAGTATCGTTAAATCTTGTGTCTTCTTATTGACAGTACACAGAATTGTTAAATCTTGTGTATTCTTATTGAAAGTACACAGTATCGTTAAATCTTGTGTCTTCTTTTTGACAGTACACAGTATTTAACGATGAAGACACAAGTAATTGATATTACACAGTATCGTTAAATCTTGTGTCTTCTAATTGACATTTACACAGTAT
>NW_013876332.1:0-303 GCF_000517525.1 Limulus polyphemus
AGCTGTTTGTACAGAGAATACTGAAGTGAAACTTTTAGCCAGAAATTATCTTACCAGAAGAGCTGGACAATTAACTTGATTAATAAAAATTATAATTAAATCAACTAATGTCATGAAAATAATCAACCAATCAAACTCAGTGTTTTCATTTATTAATGTTTTCAATTATTTCAACTATCCAAGTAATAGAAATATTTCCCATTAGTTTTGGTTAATTATAGGTTGTTCGGTTTCATCTATTACCATCACAACTCACGACAATAATCAACCAATCAAAATCACTGTTTTCAATTGTTACTATTT
>NW_013876333.1:0-303 GCF_000517525.1 Limulus polyphemus
GAAAGAACACAGTATCGTTAAATCTTGTGTCTTCTTATTGACAGTACACAGTATCGTTAAATCTTGTGTCTTCTTATTGAAAGTACACAGAATCGTTAAATCTTGTGTCTTCTTTTTGACAGTGCACAGTATCGTTAAATCTTGTGTCTTCTTATTGACAGGACACATTATTGTTTAATCTTGTGTTTTCTTACTGACAGTACGCAGTATCGTTAAATCTTGTGTCTTCTTATTAACAGGACACATTATTGTTAAATCTTGTGTTTTCTTACTGACAGCACACAGTATTGTTAAATCTTATTG
>NW_013876334.1:0-304 GCF_000517525.1 Limulus polyphemus
GTTTCTAACATATAAAATACTATATAACTTTACAGAATAGAGCCATGTTTGGCTGATTCTAACATTGAATATACTGTATAACTATAGAGAATAGAGCCATGTTTGGCTGTTTCTAACATATAAAATACTATATAACTTTACAAAATAGAGCCATGTTTGGCTGATTCTAACATTGAATATACTGTATAACTTTACAGAATAGAGCCAGGTTTGGCTGTTTCTAACATATAAAATACTGTATAACTTTACAGAATAGAGCCATGTTTGGCTGATTCTAACATTGAATATACTGTATAACTATAGA
>NW_013876335.1:0-304 GCF_000517525.1 Limulus polyphemus
CGCAATCCTTATGTTTTATTATGATGCTTGCTTTTCTTATAAAATTTACTTTATATAATTGTTTATTTTAAAGGGAAAGTAACTTGTCTTCACCACCCATCACCAACTCAAATCGGATAGCTGTATTTGATAGTCACTATTATAACTCACCCTCTGGGCATATTAGGATGCCTTAAGTTACGGTTTGTACTTGATACATTTCTAGTAACTTTGTATCCTATAGGATCAGCATTCTTTGTTCACAGGTGCCGAGTAATATTAAAAAGCCACAGGAGAGGCAGAAAAAGTATGAAAAAATGGGTTT
>NW_013876336.1:0-302 GCF_000517525.1 Limulus polyphemus
AATACTGAGTCCTGTCAATAAGAAGATACAGGATTTATCAATAATGTGTACTGTCAATAAGAAGACACAAGATTTAACGATACTGTGTACTGTCAATAAGAAGACACAAGATTTAACTATACTGTGTCCTGTCAATAAGAAGATACAGAATTTATAAATACTGTGTACTGTCAATAAAAAGACACAAGATTTAACGATACTGTGTACTATCAATAAGAACACAAGATTTACCAATATTGTGTACTTTCAATAAGCAGACATAAGATTTATCAATACCGTTTACTCTCAATAAGAAGACACAA
>NW_013876337.1:0-303 GCF_000517525.1 Limulus polyphemus
CTTCTGACACCTAATTTGTTACGTCTCCGTTTGTTAATTTAATTTCCCGTAAATTCGTTCCGACGAAATTTTGGCAACACAGTCCGTACTTAATAAAACTGGTTTATTCTTTCCGAGTATAACTTTACGATACACTCAACTTCAACAATCGCACTAAAACAAACGCTATAACAACGAACGTGCTCAACTTAAATAATACTCTCTGACTGCAGATCAATTACTCACTGTCTACACTCACATTATTCCGTCACGTTGTCACCCTCTTATATATATACCAGACTACCCTACATCTAGTAATCTCCC
>NW_013876338.1:0-303 GCF_000517525.1 Limulus polyphemus
GGCTAAAGATGAGTATGGTGGTTATAAATTCGGTAACTAGAGTTACACCTAGGTATTCGTGGAGTTGTTGTACCAAATAACGCTAAAGATGAGTATGTTGGTTCATATTCGGTAACTAGAGTTACAGCTAGGTATTCTTGGAGTGGCTGTACCAAATAACGCTAAAAATGAGTATGGGTTACACATTCAGTAACTAAAGTTACACCTAGGTGTTGATGGAGTAGTTGTGCCAAGTGAAGCTAAAGATGAGTATGGTGGTTATAAATTCGGTAACTAGAGTTACACTTAGGTATTCGTGGAGTT
>NW_013876339.1:0-303 GCF_000517525.1 Limulus polyphemus
TCAGCCACTATCCATATATAATGAAAGACCTACCAACCACTATCCATCTTTATTAAAAGATCTACCAGCCACTATCCATCTGTATTAAAAGACCTACCAGCCACTATCCATCTGTATTAAAAGACCTACCAGCCACTATCCATCTGTATTAAAAGACCTACCAGTTACCATATATCTATATTATAGGACCTACCAGCCACTATGCATATATAATGAAAGACCTACCAGCCAATATCCATATATAATGAAAGACCTACCACCCACTATCCATCTGTATTAAAAGACCTACCAGCCACTATCCAT
>NW_013876340.1:0-298 GCF_000517525.1 Limulus polyphemus
CGAACATTAACGTGTCAACATCACCATGTTTCAGAACATTAACGTGTCAACATCACCATGTTTCGCCAACATTAACGTGTCAACATCACCATGTTTCACCAACATTAACGTGTTAACATCACCAATGTTTCACCAACATTAACGTATCAACATCACCATGTTTCACCAACATTAACGTGTCAACATCACCATGTTTCACCAACATTAGCGTGTTAACATCACCAATGTTTCACCAACATTAACGTGTCACCATCACCAATGTTTCACCAACATTAACGTGTTAACATCACCATGTTTC
>NW_013876341.1:0-303 GCF_000517525.1 Limulus polyphemus
ATTAAGTCGATGGTTAATGTATCCTCCTTGTGTAAAAGACAATAAATCATCCTTTAATGTATCTAATTCGCTTTTAAATTTACTAATGTTTTCCATTTGTACTTCTTGCCACTGTTGTTGACTTTCCTGTAGTTGCTGCTGACTTTCTTACTGTTTCCTTTCTTGTTCCAATTGCCACTGCTGTAATCTCTCTTCTTGTTTCTTTTCTCGTTCTTCTTGTTTCTTTTCTTTTTCCTCCAACAACTGCTGTAATTTCTCTTCTTGTTTATTTTCTTTCTCCTCCAATAGCTGTATTAATCTCTC
>NW_013876342.1:0-386 GCF_000517525.1 Limulus polyphemus
GATTTTCAGCGAAAAGCCAAGGCTTTTACCCAAATTTTGAAAAAAAATATTTTTCCTCATATTTGAATACAAAGATGCCCTTGATGTAAGACTTTCAGAATGGATATCCTTTCACGAAAATTACCAGTAGTTATTTTACAATCTGTAATCAAAATTTCGGCTAGCCTCGACTTTACTGGTTTGTTTTTGTCTCAGTTATATTGTAAACAAGAATAGTTTGGAAATGAGATTATTCAAACGAAATACGAACCACTAAAAGGCAATGACGTCTTCTTATAAACTAAACTTCACCTTTTGTATTGTTTTTACTCTGAGTTATGTTCCGTGAAAATTTAAATAAATGAACTTTAGCTCATTTTTTGTGAATGTTATATTTGTCTGAATTT
>NW_013876343.1:0-304 GCF_000517525.1 Limulus polyphemus
GTAATAACAAAATGGACCAGCAAAATCTCAAGAATGATAACATGAACCTAGAGTTTTGAATGTAAATACGTGAGTATGCAACGAACGTTCATAAAAAAAATTCGAGAAGATTAGTCCAAATGGAACGAAGTACTGGTACAAAACGCAAAATCTTCCATAACTTCCTTAAAACGAATAGTAGAAAGGTGAAACTCTGCATATAACTGCGCAACGATAGAGTGTACCTACATAACAATATTGGTGAATAATAATCAATACAGAACCCTCTGGTAACATGAAATCGAGAAACAATCGGTAACAAAAA
>NW_013876344.1:0-303 GCF_000517525.1 Limulus polyphemus
TCTTAATAAGATGGGTATAGTAGGAAACGTGTGCTGTTTAAAACTATATCATGAAACATCTAGTTATAAAATATTTTATACGACGTTTTAATAAGATGGGTATAGTAGGAAACGTGTGCTGTTTAAAACTATATCAAGAAACATCTAGTTATAAAATATTTTTATACGACGTATTAATAAGATGGGTATAGTAGGAAACGTGTGCTGTTTAAAACCGTACATCGGCCTTGGCCGTACAGCAGCTCTAAACCAACACCCCGGGGTGCCTAGATACCTCTTCTAAGTTTCGCAACAGTTCTGGTC
>NW_013876345.1:0-303 GCF_000517525.1 Limulus polyphemus
GAATACTAGGAAATGATTAGATAGTACAGAGATATATTTATCCACAATACCAGGAAAGGACTAGATACTACAGAGACATATTTATCTACATCACCAGGTAACGACTACATATTACAGAAATGTATTTATCTACAATACCAGGTAACGACTAGATAGTATAGATATATTTATCTACAATACCAGGTAACCACTATAAAGTATAGAGATATATTTATCTACAATACCAGGTAACGACTAGAAAGCACAGATATATATTTATCTACAATACCAGGTAACCACTAAATAGTATAGAGATATATTTAT
>NW_013876346.1:0-466 GCF_000517525.1 Limulus polyphemus
CCTGTATTCCTTGTCTCTTGAATCATTGTCCAATACTAATAGATCTTACAACTCTGATTATCTTCTTTCTTTGTGTCTTGAATCATTGTACAATACGAACAGATGTGATAACTCATATTTCCTGTATTCCTTGTGTCTTGAATCATTGTTCAATGCTAACAGATCTTATAACTCTGATTTCTTGTATTCCTTGTGTCTTTAATCATTGTCCAATACTAACGGATCTTATAACTCAGATTTCCTGTATTCCTTGTGTCTTGAATCATTATACAATACTAACAGATCTTATAACTCAGATTTCCTTTATTCCTTGATCTTTAATCATTGTAATACGAACAGATTTTACTACTATTATTTCCTGTATTCCTTTTGTCTTGAATCATTGTCCAGTACTAACAGATCTTACAACTATGATTTCCTTTATTCCTTGTGTCTTGAATCATTGTTAAATACGAACAGATCTTAT
>NW_013876347.1:0-361 GCF_000517525.1 Limulus polyphemus
AAGGTGTAACTCTAGTTACCGAATTTATAACCACCATATTCATCTTTAGCCTTACTTGGTACAACTACTCCATAAACACCTAGGAGTAACTCTAGTTACCGAATTTATAACCACCATATTCATCTTTAGCCTTACTTGGTACAACAATTCCACGAACACCAAGGTGTAACTCTAGTTACCGAATTTATAACCACCATATTCATCTTTAGCCTTACTTGGTACAACTACTCCATAAACACCTAGGTGTAACTCTAGTTACCGAATTTGTAACCACCATACTTATCTGTAGCGTTATTTGTTACAACAACTCCACGAATACCTAGGTGACTCTAGTTACCGGTTACAAATTCACCATACGCAT
>NW_013876348.1:0-302 GCF_000517525.1 Limulus polyphemus
TGAAACACCTACCAGCCACTATCCATCTGTATTAAAAGACCTACCAGCCACTATCCATCTGTATTAAAAGAACTACCAGCCACTATCCATCTGATTTAAAAGACCTACCAGCCATTATCCATCTATAATAAAAGACCTACCAGTTACCATCTATCTATATTAAAAGACCCACCAGCCACTATCCATATATAATGAAAGACCTACCAGTCACTATCCATCTATAATAAAAGACCTACCAGTTACCATCCATCTGTATTAAAAGATCTACCAGCCACTATCCATCTGTATTAAAAGACCTACGA
>NW_013876349.1:0-302 GCF_000517525.1 Limulus polyphemus
AAACAACAGAAGGTTTGTCTGTAAGATCTTGTATCCTATAGAAACAACAAAAAGTTTGTTTGTAAGAACTTGTATCCTATAGAAACAACAGAAAGTTTGTCTGTAAGATCTTGTATCCTATAGAAACAACAGAAAGTTTGTCTGTAAGATCTTGTATCCTATAGAAACAACAGAAAGTTTGTTTGTAAGAACTTGTATCCTGTAGAAACAACAGAAAGTTTGTCTGTAAGAACTTGTATCCTATAGAAACAACAGAAAGTTTGTTTGTAAGAACTTGTATTCTATAGAAACAAGAGAAAGTT
>NW_013876350.1:0-532 GCF_000517525.1 Limulus polyphemus
TACAGATACACTCTGCCACTAATTTCACTGGTAAACTATTTCCTGAACAGAGAAGATAGCGTTGTTTACACACATACAGTACAGATACACTCTGCCACTAATTTCACTGGTGAACTATTTCCTGAACAGAGAAGATAGCGTTGTTTACACACATACATCTTATTTTCTATATTTACATTTTTCATACGTATACATTAACCTTTCTTACAACTTTAGTTTCCAAAATCGCCAATACAGCCACAGATGTTTATTTTGCGTACACGTTTTTGAAACCATATTTGAAATGTTTGTTACAGCATTTGGTAAAAGGTTTACCTATTTTAATAAATTAAAGTTTTTAGTTGTTTTTCTGTCATACATTGTTTCTAAATATCATGATGTTATTATATGTCAGTAAAATATGATGTTATCATATGTCAGTAAAATATGATGTTATCATATGTCAGCAAAATATGATGTTATCATATGTCAGTAAAATATGATGCTGTCATATAACATCATATTTTGCTGACATATGATAACATCATATTTT
>NW_013876351.1:0-490 GCF_000517525.1 Limulus polyphemus
AGAGACTGTGTACTGTACTCTACCGTAGTCATCATTTCGTTGCTACAGAACATAGGTAGAGATTGTGTACTGTACTCTACCGTAGTCATCATTTACTTGCTACAGAACATAGGTAGAGACTGTGTACTGTACTCTACCGTAGTCATCATTTCCTTGCTACAGAACATAGGTAGAGACTGTGTACTGTACTCTACCGTAGTCATCATTTCCTTGCTACAGAACATAGGTAGAGACTGTGTACTGTACTCTACCGTAGTCATCATTTCCTTGCTACAGAACATAGGTAGAGACTGTGTACTGTACCCTACCGTAGTCATCATTTCCTTGCTACAGAACATAGGTAGAGACTGTGTACTGTACTCTACCGTAGTCATCATTTCCTTGCTACAGAACATAGGTAGAGACTGTGTTCTGTACCCTACCGTAGTCATCATTTCCTTGCTACAGAACATAAATAGAGACTGTGTACCTGTACTCTACCGTAGTCATC
>NW_013876352.1:0-303 GCF_000517525.1 Limulus polyphemus
CTTAGGTATTCGTGGAGTTGTTGTACCAAATAACGCTACAGATGAGTATGGTGGTTACAAATTCGGTAACTAGAGTTACACCTAGGTGTTCGTGGAGTTGTTGTACCAAATAACGCTAACGATGAGTATATTGCTAATAAATTCGGTAACTAGAGTTACACCTATGTGTTCGTGGAGTTGGTGTACCAAATAATGCTAAGGATGAGTATGGTGGTTATAAATTCGGTAACTATAGTTACCTCTAGGTGTTCATGGAGTAGTTGTGCCAGGTAAAGCTAAAGGTGAGTATGGTGGTTATAAATT
>NW_013876353.1:0-416 GCF_000517525.1 Limulus polyphemus
CCTCACTACTCAGACACTGTACCCGGGGTTATTGAACTAAAGTTATACACCCCCCCAACTCAGACACTGTACCCGTTGTTGTTGAACTAAAGTTGTACATCCCCACTACTCAGACACTGTACCTGTTGTTGTTGAACTAAAGTTGTACATCCCTACTACTCAGACACTGTACCCGTTGTTGTTGAACTAAAGTTGTACATCCTCACTACTCAGACACTGTACCTGTTGTTGTTGAACTAAAGTTGTACATCAACACTACTAATACACTGTACCCGTTGTTGTTGAACTAAAGTTGCACATCCTCACTACTCAGACACTGTACCTGTTGTTGTTGAACTAAAGTTCTACATCCTCACTACTCAGACACTGTACCCGTTGTTGTTGAACTTAAAGTTTTACATCCCCACAACTCAGAC
>NW_013876354.1:0-302 GCF_000517525.1 Limulus polyphemus
CTGTGTTGTTCCATGTCCATAATATTAAAATACAGGGCGTCATTGTCGTTCCATGTCAATAATATTAAAATACAGGGCGTCTGTATCAATTCATGACCATCATTTTAAATACAGGGCGTCTGTTTTGTTTCATTCCCATCATATTAAAATACAGGGCGTCTGTGTCTTTTGATGCCTATCATATTAACCTACAGGACTTCTGTGTCATTCTATGTCAATCATATCAAAATATAGGGCATCAAAGTCGTTTTAGGCCCATCATATTAAAATATAGGGCGTTAGTGTTGTTCCATGTCCAGGAC
>NW_013876355.1:0-303 GCF_000517525.1 Limulus polyphemus
TTTATTTAGATAAGTGTAGGTAGTTTACTACATAGTCTATTAGATTTATCTACTTAGATAAGTGTAGGTAGTTTACTACATAGTCTATTAGATTTATCTACTTAGATAAGTGTAGGTAGTTTACTACATAGTCTATTAGATTTATCTACTTAGATAAGTGTAGGTAGTTTACTACATAGTTTATTAGATTTATCTACTTAGATAAGTGTACGTAGTTTACTACATAGTCTATTAGGTTTTTCTACTTAGATAAGTGTAGGTAGTTTACTACATAGTCTATTAGGTTTTTCTACTTAGATAAGT
>NW_013876356.1:0-303 GCF_000517525.1 Limulus polyphemus
AGTGTGACTGTTACCGATGATTGGACATTTACTGATGAAGCGGATGAACCCCACATGAAGCAGAAGCCAATGAGACGGAGACCAGTACAGAAGAAGATACGTCTCGTAAAATTAAGAGACTTTGTTGAATTGTAATTTTGTGTTTGTAATTCTGTACATTTTAATTAAGTTATTGTTATTGGTTTATTGTATGTGGTTATTGTTCGGGACGAACAATACTAAGGAGAGGGCAGTGTTGCGTCATCGAGTCACATGACTACTGTGACGCAACGTTTCTAGAACTATCATGTACATTGGCGAATG
>NW_013876357.1:0-602 GCF_000517525.1 Limulus polyphemus
CAATGAATTGTGTCGACCAGTTTATGGGATTGTCATCTCCATCAGTAACTCTGGACAGAACATTGAATTGTGTCGACCAGTCTAGGGGATTGTCATCTCTATCAGTAACCCTGGAGAGAACGATGAATTGTGTCGACCAGTTTAGGGGATTGTCATCTCCATCAGTAACTCTGAACAGAACAATGAATTGTGTCGACCAGTCTAGGGGATTGTCATCTCTATCTGTAACTCTGAACAGAACAATGAATTGTGTCGACCAGTTTAGGGGATTGTCATCTCCATCAGTAACTCTGAACAGAACAATGAATTGTGTCGACCAGTTTAGGGGATTGTCATCTCCATCTGTAACTCTGGACAGAACAATGAATTGTGTCGACCAGTCTAGGGGATTGTCATCTCCATCAGTAACTCTGGAACAGAACAATGAATTGTGTCGACCAGTCTAGGGGAATGTCATCTCCATCAGTAACTCTGGACAGAACAATGAATTGTGTCGACCAGTTTAGGGGATTGTCATCTCCATCTGTAACTCTGGGCAGAACAATGAATTGTGTCGACCAGTTTAGGGGATTGTCATCTCCATCTGTAACTCTGGACAGAAA
>NW_013876358.1:0-364 GCF_000517525.1 Limulus polyphemus
TGGCTTTCTGCCTCAGAATAGCTTCGTAAGTATTATACATTATGGCCTGTTGTTAGCTGTTATCATCATGTCCATGGCTTTCTGCATCAGAATAGCTTCGTAAGTATTATACATTATGGCCTGTTGTTAGCTGTTATCATCATGTCCATGACTTTTTGTTTCAGGATGACTTTGTAACCACAACAGAACATGATTCTTTAAAAAAGCTACTCAGCTTTATTGGTAAAAGTTTGAAAACTAACTATCCATTTCTCTCAGCTTTCTGTCAGTAAAATTTGTATAAGTGCTAATGTTGATGTGAAGAATGTGTAATTTATTAATAAAACCTGGCTGAGTGAAATCATAATTAAACTTTGATGTGAAG
>NW_013876359.1:0-431 GCF_000517525.1 Limulus polyphemus
ATTATCAGTTGTATTTCATTCTTGACTTGAAGTGAGCCTTAGAATGAAACGTTGCAAAATAAATCCATTTAGTAATAGTGTAGAAAGCATTTTTATCTGCTTTTATATTTCATGAAATAAAATTACGCAATATGTAATGTGGCGCCATCTTTTCTGAAGTGTTGTAACTAGCATGGCAAGAGTTTAAGAAAAAAACAAAAAGCGCAAAAATCTGAATATAAAATATATACACAAGATGGCAAGTTGTAGGTTACTCTAACATCATGTAAACCAATTATTTTACTTTATTAGTTTCAAATTTTAACCAATAATTAAAAATGTACAAATTCCATACACAAATTGAGTTACTGTTACTGGGAAACGAGCAAGAAATGACGATTAATCGTCCATATGTCAGTGTTATTATGCATTTTAAGTTGTATTAAAAAAAA
>NW_013876360.1:0-455 GCF_000517525.1 Limulus polyphemus
AGAAGATAAGACGATACTCTGCACTGTCAATAAGAAGACACAAGATTTAAAGATACTGTGATTTTCAAGAAGAAAACACAAGATTTAACTATACTGTGTATGTCAATAACAACACACAAGATTTAACGATAATGTGTACTGTCAGTAAGAAAACAGAAGATTTAACAATTATGTGTCCTGTCATTAAAAAGACATAAGATATAACAATACTGTGTACTGTCAATAAGAAGACACAATAGTCAACGATAATGTGTACTGTCAGTAAGAAAACACAAGATTTAACAATATTGTGTCCTGTCAATAAGAGACAGTTAAATCTTGCTTCTTATGACAGTACACATTATCGTTGAATATTGTGTCTTATTATTGACGAGTACACAGTATCGTTAAATCTTGTGTCTTCTTATTGACAGTACACAGTATGTTAAATCTTGTGTCTTCTTATTGACACAAGA
>NW_013876361.1:0-303 GCF_000517525.1 Limulus polyphemus
ACAAAGGCCACGCTGCTGACTATATCTAAAGCGACATTAAGTGACGCAGTTACAAAGGCCACGCTGCTGACTATATCTAAAGCGACATTAAGTGACGCAGTTACAAAGGCCACGCTGCTGACTATATCTAAAGCGACATTAAGTGACGCAGTTACAAAGGCCACGCTGCTGACTATATCTAAAGCGACATTAAATGACGCAGTTACAAAGGCCACGCTGATGACTATATCTAAAGCGACATTAAGTGACGCAGTTACGAAGGCCACGCTGCTGACTATATCTAAAGCGACATTAAGTGACGCA
>NW_013876362.1:0-303 GCF_000517525.1 Limulus polyphemus
GCTACTTATGTTGTTATAACTGGTAATTTTACATTTATTAGCTACTTATGTTGTTATACTTGGTAATTTAACATTTATTAGCTACACTACATTGTTATACCTGGTAATTTAACATTTATTAGCTACTTATGTTGTTATAACTGGTAATTTAACATTTATTAGCTACTTATGTTGTTATACTTGGTAATTTTACATTTATTAGCTACTTATGTTGTTATACCTGGTAATTTTACATTTATTAGCTACTTATGTTGTTATAACTGGTAATTTAACATTTATTAGCTACACTACATTGTTATACCT
>NW_013876363.1:0-396 GCF_000517525.1 Limulus polyphemus
CGTGTGAGAACATTCCTACAAAGTTATGTATTGTGCGCGAGAACATTCCTACAAAGTTGTGTATTGTGTGTGAGAACATTCCTACAAAGTTATGTATTGTGCGCGAGAACATTCCTACGAATGTTATGTATTGTGTGTGAGAACATTCCTACAAAGTTATGTGTTGTATGTGAAAACATTCCTACAAAGTTATGTATTGTGTGTGAGAACATTCCTACGAATGTTATGTGTTGTTTGTGAGAACATTCCTACGAATGTTATGTGTTGTTTGTGAGAACATTCATACGAATGTTATGTGTTGTATAACATTCGTAGGAATGTTCTCACATACAACACATAACATTCGTAGGAATGTTCTCACATGTATTGTGTGTGAGAACATTCCTACGAATGTTA
>NW_013876364.1:0-554 GCF_000517525.1 Limulus polyphemus
CACAGTATTTTTAAATCTTGTGTCTTTTTATTGACAGTACACAGTATCGATAAATCTTGCGTCTTCTTATTGACAGTACACAGTATTGATAAATCCTGTATCTTCTTATTGACAGGACTCAGTATTGTTAAATCTTTTGTCTTTTTACTGACAGTACACAGTATCGTTAAATCTTGTGGCTTGTTATTGATAGTACACAGTATCATTAAATGTTATGACTTGTTATGATAGTACACAGTATCGTTAAATCTTGTGTCTTCTTATTGACAGTACACAGTATTGATAAATCATTTTCTTCTTATTGACAGGACACAGATTTGGTGAATTATGTTTCTTTGCGTACTGTCAATAAGCTGTGTCCTGTCAATAAGAAAATACATGATTTATCTATACTATTGTTAAATCTTGTGTCTTCTAATTGACAGTACACCGATACTACAAGATTTAAAAATACTGAGTCCTGTCAATAAGAAGATACTGGATTTATCAATACTGTGTACTGTCAATAAGAAGACACAAGATTTAAAGTAAAAAGACGACAATACACAGTATCG
>NW_013876365.1:0-341 GCF_000517525.1 Limulus polyphemus
AACATGTTTTGTATCTCTGAAACCGTTACTCCACTTCAAACATGTTTTGTATCTTTGAAACCGCTACTCCACTTCAAACATGTTTTGTATCTTTGAAACCGCTACTCCACTTCAAACATGTTTTGTATCTTTGAAACCGTTACTCCACTTCAAACATGTTTTGTATCTTTGAAACCGTTACTCCACTTCAAACATGTTTTGTATTGTTGAAACCGCTACTCCACTTCAAACATGTTTTGTATCTTTGAAACCGCTACTCCACTTGAAACATGTTTTGTATCATTGAAACCGTTACTCCACTTCAAACATGTTTTGTATCTTTGAAACCGCTACTCCACTTC
>NW_013876366.1:0-370 GCF_000517525.1 Limulus polyphemus
TGACTTCTTGGCGTCTTACTGTGTATATAAAAAGGCGTCAACTGACTTTCTGGCGTCTTACTGTGTATATAAGAACGAGCCAACTGACTTCCTGGCGTTTTACTGTATATATAAAAAAGGAGTCAACTGACTTCCTTGCGTCTTACCATGTACATAAAATGGAGTCAACTGACTTCCTGGAGTCTTACTGTGTATATATAAAAAAGGAGTCAACTGACTTCCTGGCGTCTTACTATGTATATAAAAATGAGCCAACTGACTTCCTGGCGTCTTACTACGTATATAAAAACGAGTCAATTGACTTTCTGGCGTCTTACTGTGTATATATAAAAAGGAGTCAATTTACTTCTTGGCGTCTTACTACGTATAT
>NW_013876367.1:0-303 GCF_000517525.1 Limulus polyphemus
AAAGTTAGAGTAGTTGATTGTATGATAGTGAGTGTGTTATATTGATAGATTGATGACAGTTAGAATAGTTGATTGGATGATAGTGAGCGTGTTATATTGATAGATTGATTAAAGTTAGAGTAGTTGATTGGATGATAGTGAGCGTGTTATATTGATAGATTGATGAAAGTTAGAGTAGTTGATTGGATGATAGTGAGTGTGTTACACTGGTGGATGGATTAAACTAGAGTAGTTGATTGGATGATAGTGAGTGTGTTATATTGATAGATTGATGAAAGTTGAGTAGTTGATTGGATGATAGTG
>NW_013876368.1:0-351 GCF_000517525.1 Limulus polyphemus
GGATGAACTTCCACACAAGTATTTACTAAAGAAGTTCAGCACCTCAGGATGAACTTCCACACAAGTATTTACTAAAGAAGTTCAGCACCTCAGGATGAACTTCCACACAAATATTTACTAAACAAGTTCAGCCCCTCAGGATGAGCTTCCACACAAGTATTTACTAAAGAAGTTCAGCACCTCAGGATGAACTTCCACACAAATATTTACTAAAGAAGTTCAGCACTTCAGGATGAACTTCGACACAAGTATTTACTAAAGAAGTTCAGCACCTCAGGATGAACTTCACACAAATATTTACTAAAGAAGTTCAGCACTTCAGGATGAACTTCCACACAAGTATTTATAAAG
>NW_013876369.1:0-303 GCF_000517525.1 Limulus polyphemus
CCATTCAAGCCGTCTCCAGCCATTATTAGAACACGACGTTAGTTAAAAATATTACTTGGGATAAGCCAACAAACCTGAACATGAATACAATCGTAGACCCATGTTTTACGTATTCTATGATTAGACAAAAGGAGCAATAACTGGAAATAAATCAATGACGTAGCAAGGGTTCTCAGCACCCGGGGGTAAAGACACTTTTGGCGCTCCACCTCTGAAATGTTTTGATTATTTGTTTTGTGACTCATTGACAATAACATAAAGAATTAATTATCTGCCTTACACAGGCCTAAAATAAAGTCACAT
>NW_013876370.1:0-311 GCF_000517525.1 Limulus polyphemus
TTCAATAAGAAGACACAAGATTTAACGATACTGTGTACTGTCAATAAGAAGACACAAGATTTAACGATATTGTGTACTTTCAATAAGAAGACACAAGATTTAACAAAACTGTGTAATGTCAATAAGAAGATAAAAGATTTAAAGATACTGTGTACTTTCATTAAGAAGTCACAAGATTTAACGATACTGTGTACTGTCAATAAGAAGACACAATATTTAACGATACTGTGTACTTTCAATAAGAAGACACAAGATTTAACAATACTGTGTACTATCAATAAAAAGACACAAGATTTAACGGATACTGTGTA
>NW_013876371.1:0-303 GCF_000517525.1 Limulus polyphemus
AGTATATATAAGATGGTCACAACGTGACGGAACAGTGTATTGAGTAATTGAACTGCAGTCAGAGAAAATATTGTTGGCCAAGTGAGATACAGCGTTTGTTATAGCGCGACTGTTGAAATTAAGTTTATCGTAAAGTTGTATTCGGAAAGAATAAACCAGTTTTATTAAGAAAGGACTTGTGTCGCTAAAGTTTCGTCGGAACAAAGTTACGGAAAATCAACTAACGACTGGAGGCGTAACAAATTGGTGTCAGAGAGTGGGACAAGAAAAAAAATGGAAACGAGAAGCGGCAAATCAAATTAC
>NW_013876372.1:0-303 GCF_000517525.1 Limulus polyphemus
CACCAGAAGACCTATTTTAATTGTATTTCTAATACAATATTGCCAACGGCCTTTTTCTATTTTGTTTCTATAAATTCTTTTAGAAGTGTTTAGGAGATCAGAAGATTTAGAAAACATTCGAGGTTAGTTATCGTTACAAACAATTGTGTGTTATACGTGATAATCAACATTAAGGCATTTTGCAAATTTCCAATCACACATGGTGTGTTTTCTGTAGTTGATTATCGTCTAAGAATGTTTCCAGCGTCCAATTCCTTGTTGGTACATTTGAAATGTCGTTTTGAGAAATATCTATCTCTAGGT
>NW_013876373.1:0-313 GCF_000517525.1 Limulus polyphemus
GACAGTACACAGTATTGTTAAATCTTGTGTCTTCTTATTGACAGTACACAGTATTGTTAAATCTTGTCTTCTTTTGATAGTACATAGTATTGTTAAATCTTGTGTCTTCTTATTGACAGTACACAGTATTGTTAAATCTTGTGTCTTCTTATTGACAGTACACAGTATTGTTAAATCTTGTGTCTTCTTATTGACAGTACACAGTTTCGTTAAATCTTGTGGCCTTTTATTGATAGTACACAGTATCGTTAAATCTTATGGCTTGTTATTGATAGTACACAGTATCGTTAAATCTTGTGTCTTTCTTATTGAC
>NW_013876374.1:0-303 GCF_000517525.1 Limulus polyphemus
GTGATCATTCCATAACCCAGGGTAAAAAAGAATCATAAAAATGGAGTTTATTTTCTAAGACGACGTCATGGCCTTTAAGATGTTGGAATTTTGTTTGAATAATCATATTTTTAAAGCTAATCGTTGTTCACAATATAAGTGAAGAGAAAAAAACCAGTAAAATCGAAGCTAGCCGAAATTTTCATATGAGATTATGAAATAACTATTGGGAATTTTGATGAAAGAATACCCATTTTGAAAGTCTTACATCAAGGGCATCTTTGTATTGAAATATGAGGAAAATCAATTTTTTTCAAATTTGTG
>NW_013876375.1:0-303 GCF_000517525.1 Limulus polyphemus
GTGTTGTGGCACAGTGTATAATGTGACTAAAGATACTGGCATGACTACTGCATATCTTTTGTGGTATTAATACGTGTGTGTGTTGTGGCACATTGTATAATGTGACTAAAGAGACTGGCATGACTATTGTATTTGTTATATTTATATGTGTGTGTTGTGACACAGTGTATAATGTGTGACTAAAGAGACTGGCATGACTATTGTACTTGTTATATTAATTAGTGTGTATAATGTGACTAAAGAGACTGGCAAGGCTACTCTCTTTGTTTTGTTATATTAATACGTGTGTGTGTTGTGGCACAG
>NW_013876376.1:0-304 GCF_000517525.1 Limulus polyphemus
CTTATGTTCTGGTGGTTTCAGTGGAGTTAAACCAACACTTGAAACTAAGTGGATGGTTCAGGTTAGAAGATAAATTTGGTTAGATTTCTGTAAACCTAACAATACTATGATGAAATATATGTAGTATCAACAAATCGACTGTAACGGGTTTATCTTCTTATGTTCTGGTGGTTTCAGTGGAGTTAAACCGAAGCTTGAAACTAAGTGGATATTTCAGGTTAGAAGATAAATTTGGTTAGATTTCTGTAAACCTAACAATACTATGTTAAAATATATGTAGTATCAACAAATCGACTGTAACGGG
>NW_013876377.1:0-331 GCF_000517525.1 Limulus polyphemus
ATTATAATCAGTTGTTGTTATTAACATTAATAATCAGTTGTTGCTATCAACATTAATAATCAGTTGTTGTTATTAACATTAATAATCAGCTGTTGTTATTAACATTAATAATCAGATGTTGTTATTAACATTAATAATCAGTTGTTGTTATTAACATTAATAATCAGATATTGTTATTAACATCAATAATCAGCTGTTGTTATTAATATTAATAATCAGTTGTTGTTATCAACATTAATAATCAGTTGTTGTTATTAACATTTATAATCAGCTGTTGTTATTAACATTAATAATCAGTTATTAATGTTAATAACAACAATCAGTTGTTGTT
>NW_013876378.1:0-378 GCF_000517525.1 Limulus polyphemus
GGTTTAAGTTACATATAGAGTATGTCAATTGTGTGGTTTAAGTTACATATAGAGTATGTCAATTGTGTGGTTTAAGTTACATATAGAGTATGTCAATTGTGTGGTTTAAGTTACATATAGAGTATGTCAATTGTGTGGTTTAAGTTATATAGAGTATGTCAATTGTGTGGTTTAAGTTACATATAGAGTATGTCAATTGTGTGGTTTAAGTTACATATAGAGTATGTCAATTGTGTGGTTTAGGTTATATATAGAGTATGTCAATTGTGTGGTTTAAGTTATATATTGAGTATGTCAATTGTGCTCTATATAACTTAAACCACACAATTGACATACTCTATATATAACTTAAACCATTATGTCAATTGTGTGGTTTAA
>NW_013876379.1:0-303 GCF_000517525.1 Limulus polyphemus
GTTGAAGCTTGAAGATGATATTCTTCTCCGGAGATGGGAAACTGCAGATAGGAAAGTGACGACCTGGCAAACGGTTATACCGAGAACATTACGGGAAGTTGTGCTGCGTCAATCCCATGATACTTTAACTGGAGGACATCTTGGAGTTAAGAAGACATTGAATCACCTAAGACAGAGATTTTACTGGATATATATGAGGCAAGATGTGGAAGAATGGTGCAGAACATGCAGTACATGTTGTGCTAAATGGGGGATCCAATCATAAGGGACGTGCTCCAATGAAGTTATATCAAGTTGGCACAC
>NW_013876380.1:0-303 GCF_000517525.1 Limulus polyphemus
GTCTTCTAATTGACAGTACTCATTGTTGATAAATCCTCTATCCTCTTATTGACAGGACACGGTATTTTAAAATTTTGTGTCTTCTTATTGACAGGACACAGTATTGATAGTACACAGTATCGTTAAATCTTGTGTCTTCTTATCGACAGTTCACAGTATTGATAAATCCTGTATCTTCTTATTGACAGGACACAGTATTCTTAAATCTTGTGTCTTCTAATTGACAGTACACAGTGTTGATAAATCCTGTATCCTCTTATTGACAGGACACGGTATTTTAAAATTTTGTGTCTTCTTATTGAC
>NW_013876381.1:0-426 GCF_000517525.1 Limulus polyphemus
ACATCTATTAATACTAGTCCTCATATAACTGTTCTTTACCAGACTCTATTCTTTATAATTACATCTATCACTACTAGCCATGTTATAACTGTTCTTTACCAGACTCTGTTCTTTATAATTACATCTATTACTACTAGTCCTCTTATAACTGTTCTTTACCAGACTCTATTCTTTATAATTACATCTATCACTACTAGCCATGTTATAACTGTTCTTTACCAGATTCTATTCTTTATAATTACATCTATCACTACTAGCCATGTTATAACTGTTCTTTACCAGACTCTATTCTTTATAATTTACATCTATCACTACTAGCCATGTTATAACTGTTCTTTTACCAGATTCTATTCTTTATAATTACATCCTATCACTACTAGTCATGTTAATAACTGTTCTTTACCAGACTTCTATTCTTTATAATTT
>NW_013876382.1:0-302 GCF_000517525.1 Limulus polyphemus
TAACTAGGTGGGCATGGAGTAGTTGTATCAAGTAAGGCTAAATACGAGTATGTTGGTTATAAATTCAGTTACCAGAGTTACTCCTAGGTGTTCATGGAGTAGTGTAACCAAGTAAGGCTAAAGACGAGTAGGTTGGTTATAAATTCAATAACTAGAGTTACACATAGGTGTTCATGGAGTAGTTGTACCAAGTAAGGCTAAAGACGATTATGTTGGTTATAAATTCAGTAACTAGAGTTACACCTACGTGTTCGTGGAGTAGTTGTACCAAGAAAGGCTAAACATGAGTATGGTGGTTATAA
>NW_013876383.1:0-303 GCF_000517525.1 Limulus polyphemus
TTTTCTGTTATAATCTTATCTTATCGGAGATAGAACACATAATCTTATGGGAGACAGAACACATAATCTTATCGGAGATAGAACACATAATATTATGGGAGACAGAACACATAATCTTATCGGAGATAGAACACATAATTTTATCGGAGATAAAACACATAATATTATGGGAGACAGAACACATAATCTTATCGGAGATAGAACACACTATCTTATCGGAGATAGAACACATAATCTTATGGGAGATAGAACACATTATCTTATCGGAGATAGAACACATAATCTTATCGGAGATAAACACAT
>NW_013876384.1:0-303 GCF_000517525.1 Limulus polyphemus
ATTTAACGATACTGTGTATTGTCAATAAGAAGACACAAGATTTAACAATACTGTGTACTGTCAATAAGAAGAGACGATATTTAACTATACTGTGTACTGTCAATAAGAAGACACAATATTTAACAATACTGTGTACTCTCAATAAGAAGACACACGATTTAGAAATACTGTGTAGTATCTATAAAAAGACACAAGATTTAACGATAGTGTGTATTGTCAATAAGAGGACACAAGATTTAACGATACTGTGTACTGTCAATAAGAAGACACAATATTCAACGATACTGTGTACTGTCAATAAGA
>NW_013876385.1:0-302 GCF_000517525.1 Limulus polyphemus
ATATACTTTAGAGGTTATGGCTACATATACGATATATTTTACACGTTATGGCTACCTATACCATATACTTCACGGGTTATGGCTACTTATACCATACACTTCACAGGTTATAGCTACCTATACCATGTACTTCACATGTTATGGCTACCTTTACCCTATACTTTAGAGGTTATAGCTACCTATACCATGTACTTCACATGTTATGGCTACCTTTACCCTATACTTTAGAGGTTATAGCTACCCATAACATATACTTTACGGTTATGGCTTCCTATATCATATACTTCACATGTTATGGCTAC
>NW_013876386.1:0-725 GCF_000517525.1 Limulus polyphemus
AAAATGGTGATAGAGAATCTAAAACTGTTACATGTTTGTTACAAGTTAGCATGGGTAAAGTGGTGGTAGAGAATCTAAAACTGTTACATGTTTGTTACAAGTTAGTGTGGGTAAAGTGGTGATAGACAATCTAAAACTGTTAGATGTTTGTTACAAGTTAGTGTGGGTAAAATGGTGATAGAGAATCTAAAACTGTTAGATGTTTGTTACAAGTTAGTGTGGGTAAAGTGGTGGTAGAGAATCTAAAACTGTTACATGTTTGTTACAAGTTAGTGTAGATAAAGTGGTGGTAGAGAATCTAAAACTGTTAGGTGTTTGTTACAAGTTAGTGTAGGTAAAGTGGTGGTAGAGAATCTAAAACTGTTACATGTTTGTTACAAGTTAGTGTAGGTAAAGTGGTGGTAGAGAATCTAAAACTGTTACATGTTTGTTACAAGTTAGTGTAGGTAAAGTGGTGGTAGAGAATCTAAAACTGTTACATGTTTGTTACAAGTTAGCATGGGTAAAGTGGTGACAGAGAATCTAAAACTGTTACATGTTTGTTACAAGTTAGTGTGGGTAAAGTGGTAGTATATAATCTAAAACTGTTACATGTTTGTTACAAGTTAGTGTAGGTAAAGTGGTGGTAGAGAATCTAAAACTGTTACATGTTTGTTACAAGTTAGTGTGGGTAAAGTGGTGGTAGAGAATCTAAAACTGTTACATGTTTGTTACAAGTTAGCATG
>NW_013876387.1:0-1062 GCF_000517525.1 Limulus polyphemus
CTCTAGTGTAGTCCCAGCATATGATAGTAGATCATCTTCTATAAAGTCGTTGTGTTAGCTCTAGTGTAGTCCCATCATATGATAGTAGATCACCTTCTATAAAGTCGTTGTGTTAGCTCTAGTGTAGTCCCATCATATGATAGTAGAACTACCTTCTATAAAGTCGTTGTGTTAGCTCTAGTGTAGTCCCATCATATGATAATAGAACACCTTCTATAAAGTCGTTGTGTCATCTCTAGTGTAGTCCCAGCATATGATAATAGAACACCTTCTATAAAGTCGTTGTGCCATTCCTAGTGTAGTCCCAGCATATGATAGTAGAACACCTTCTATAAAGTCGTTGTGTTAGCTCTAGTGTAGTCCCAGCATATGATAGTAGATCACCTTCTATAAAGTCGTTGTGTTAGCTCTAGTGTAGTCCCAGCATATGATAGTAGATCACCTTCTATAAAGTCGTTGTGTTAGCTCTAGTGTAGTCCCGTCATATGATAGTAGATCACCTTCTATAAAGTCGTTGTGTTAGCTCTAGTGTAGTCCCAGCATATGATTGTAGATGACCTTCTATAAAGTCGTTGTGCCATTCCTAGTGTAGACCCAGCATATGATAGTAGAACACCTTCTATAAAGTCGTTGTGTTAGCTCTAGTGTAGTCCCAGCATATGATAGTAGATGACCTTCTATAAAGTCGTTGTGCCATTCCTAGTGTAGTCCCATCATATGATAGTAGAACACCTTCTATAAAGTCGTTGTGTTAGCTCTAGTGTAGTCCCATCATATGATAGTAGAACACCTTCTATAAAGTCGTTGTGTTTGCTCTAGTGTAGTCCCATCATATGATAGTAGATCACTTTCTATAAAGTCGTTGTGTTAGCTCTAGTGTAGTCCCAGCATATGATAGTAGATCACCTTCTATAAAGTCGTTGTGTCATCTCTAGTATAGTCCCATCATATGATAGTAGATCATCTTCTATAAAGTCGTTGTGCCATTCCTAGTGTAGAGCCATCATATGATAATAGAACGTCTTCTATACAGTTGTTGTATATCTCCTGATCTAGTCTCAG
>NW_013876388.1:0-302 GCF_000517525.1 Limulus polyphemus
TATTTTTGGGATGTATTGGTCGGAAGTCTATAAACTATTTTAAAGTATTGTCCTGAAATGACTGAATTTTATTTGATAAAGTACTTGACATATTACGGCGTTGCCGTATTCGAAACGTGGTCTAATTTAGTTTTTATAAATGGATATTCAATACAATCAACGTTAATAACAACGAGATAAAAAAACTCAATCAAGAACAACAAAACAACTGTGAAAACCTATGCCAATCACTGGAAAAAGTAAAACCTGTCCCAACTAAATTCTGGCCAAAAAATCAATAACGAATAACAAGTCCAACAATT
>NW_013876389.1:0-302 GCF_000517525.1 Limulus polyphemus
ACTGACTGCACGATCATCAGTAACTATTGTGGTTTGTTTTTGTTCAACATTGACTGCACGATCATCAGTAACTATTGTGGTTTGTTTTTGTTCAACGTTGACTGCACGATCATCAGTAACTATTGTGGTTTGTTTTTGTTCAACACTGACTGCACCATCATCAGTAACTATTGTGGTTTGTTTTTGTTCAACGTTGAGTGCACGATCATCAGTAACTATTGTGGTTTGTTTTTGTTCAACATTGACTGCACGATCATCAGTAACTATTGTGGTTTGTTTTGTTCAACGTTGATTGCACGATC
>NW_013876390.1:0-303 GCF_000517525.1 Limulus polyphemus
ATGTTGCTTCTGATTGGAAGTAAAGGTGCTCTGTTGTACAGTCTATGACCCATGTTGCTTCTGATTGGAAGAAAAGGTGCTCTATTGTACAGTCTATGACCCATGTTGCTTCTGATTGGAATAAAAAAGAGCCCTGTTGTACACTCTATGACCCATGCTGCTTCTGATTGGAAGAAAAGGTGCTCTGTTGTACAACCCTATGATTCATGCTGTTTCTGATTGAAGAAAATGTGCTCTATTGTACAGTCTATGACCCATGTTGCTTCTGATTGGAAGAAAAGGTGCTCTGTTGTACAGTCTATG
>NW_013876391.1:0-302 GCF_000517525.1 Limulus polyphemus
AACTTAGCGTAATTTTATATTTAGTTCATAATAATAATATTATTATTCAGCATTTCGAATGATAAACTTCTGTGATTTGTACGTAATTCTTCTAGTACCAGTAACACAATAATTTTTATTTTTTCCTCTTACAATTTTTAGTTTGGAGTAAGACACACACTTCTGTTGTTATTGCTTTAGAATTAAAACAGTCTAACTAATATATATATATATAAAGTTTATTCTGATATCTTGCAAATGGTTTAAAATTCAGTGTACAACTGACTACAATAAAACTCCTGTGTTGGTTGTGAAATAGACTA
>NW_013876392.1:0-729 GCF_000517525.1 Limulus polyphemus
GTTTTTACTAAACACTTCACTACTTAACTTACGAGGATAGATATATCAAAATGTGATCATTATGAAAACTTGGCTGACTGAAAATATTTCTTAACAACTTGGTGAAATTATTAGCCTAGTTCAATGGTCGTTAAGTGAATCAAACAGTAAACTTACAGGAAGCTTAATTTACCTTCCCGTTAGAAGTAAATTGAATGAACAGGTCCAAATTATCAAACCATTATTGAAAATGTACAATATAATTTGATAATTATTTATACATAAATGCAGAAACAGTACATGCTTTTAAACTGTTCGTGAACTTTGTCTTGAATATTTTTCGCACTTCAAATGTGTCTTGGCTTCAATCTTTACGAATCTCTGGACTGTGGTACCGAACTTTCTTCCTATAGTCTAGTTTACCGCTATTTAGTAATATTATGTATGGAGAATAAGGCTTACGTTGTATTGGTTTGATGGATAATGCGTAAATTGTTTTAAACTTTGCGTATTCTATGATAAAATTCTGGGTCTGTTACGACTACATGTTAAACACGTGAAGAAAGTAAGAATAACACCTCTGTCTTAGTCTGGATAGTTTTTCTCCTCCCAAATTGTAGTTTCATGTTTCTATACAACAGAACAGGAAGTTAGTAAAATCAACGATCTTTCAACGCAAGATATGTATGTTGACTTTTCACAGTCCCAGATCCTGCCGCGAACTGTTATCAAAATGTAGGGCAAAGTAGT
>NW_013876393.1:0-301 GCF_000517525.1 Limulus polyphemus
TCTAGAATTTATAGTAGAATTGTGACGAAATGGAACTAGTATGAAACTAACTGGTTTATCTATTAACTCTAGAATTTATAGTAGAATTGTGACGAAATAGAACTAGTATGAAACTAACTGGTTTATCTATTGTCTCTAGAATTCATAGTAGAATTGTGACGAAATAGAACTAGTATGAAACTAACTGGTTTATCTATTGTCTCTAGAATTCATAGTAGAATTGTGATGAAGTAGAACTAGTATGAAACTAACTGGTTTATCTATTGTCTCTAGAATTCATAGTAGAATTGTGACGAAATAG
>NW_013876394.1:0-304 GCF_000517525.1 Limulus polyphemus
AGGCCTTCTTAGACTAGATATTTTAGACTTTGATAGCGGTATTTTTAGTCTTTCTTACACTATATTTTTATGACTTTTATAATGGTATTTTTAATTCTTCTTAAACTATATTTTGTGGACTGTTATAAAGGTCTTTTAGTTTTTTTTCAACTAGATTTTGTTGACATTGATATGGGTCGTTTTAGTCAGTTTTCTACTAGATTTTGTTGACTTTGAAAACGTGTTTTTAGTTTTCTTCCACTCGATTTTGTTGACTTTCATAACAGACTTTTTAGGCCTTCTAAGACTAGATATTTTTGACTTT
>NW_013876395.1:0-366 GCF_000517525.1 Limulus polyphemus
AAAGATGAGTATGGTGGTTATAAATTCCGTAACTATAGTTACACCTAGGTATTTATGGAGTAGTTGCACCAAATAAGGCTAAAGATGAGTATGGTGGTTATAAATTATGTAACTAGAGTTACACCTAAGTGTTCATGGAGTAGTTGTACCAAGTAAGGCTAAAGATGAATATTGTGGTTATAAATCCTTAACTAGAGTTACACCTAAGTGTTCATGGAGTAGTTGTACCAAGTAAAGCTAAAGATGAGTATGGTGGTAATAAATTCGGTAACTAGAGTTACACCTAGGTGTTCATGGTCTAGTTGTACCAATTAAGGCTAAAGATGAATATGGTGGTTATAAATTCGGTAACTAGAGTCAGACCTT
>NW_013876396.1:0-305 GCF_000517525.1 Limulus polyphemus
ATATAGATTGTGATCTACAAAAAAAACAACAACTTTTTTTTACAGTAAAATGTTGTGACAATTTCGAAACAATGAAACAAATGTACAATAGTAACTTTGGAGATATAGATTGTGATCTACAAAAAAAACAACAACTTTTTTTTACAGTAAAATGTTGTGACAATTTCGAAACAATGAAACAAATGTACAATAGTAACTTTGGAGCTATAGATTGTGATCTACAAAAAAACAACAACTTTTTTTTACAGTAAAATGTTGTGACAATTTCGAAACAATGAAACAAATGTACAATAGTAACTTTGGAG
>NW_013876397.1:0-331 GCF_000517525.1 Limulus polyphemus
CATCGAAGAATGCTTTGCTTGCGGGAAATTTAGGGAACCATTTCAGTGAAAGACTCTCTTTATAGTTAAGGCTTAACTTCGGTGCCTAACTAAACACTATCAACTATAGTAAGAGCTGCGTATCAAGCAGTAGAGTAATGTGATCAAAAGGCAGTTAGTGGGGGCTTAATGAGTGCTGCCCCCGATTAACATGTTCTAATTAAAGCTCAAGTTAGATGATTGAATGCTGTTGTTTTTCTGATTGTTTAAAATTATAACAAATAATACATTTTAGATTTACAGTTCTAAATATCCCTTTAAATAATTTATTTATAGTTTACAATATATTAGT
>NW_013876398.1:0-300 GCF_000517525.1 Limulus polyphemus
CAAGATATAAAGATACTGTGTACTGTCAATAAGAAGACACAAGATTTAACAATACTGTGTACTGTCAATAAGAAGAAACAAGATTTAACGATACTGTGTACTATTAATAAGAAGACACAGGATTTAACGATACTGTGTACTGTCAATAAGAAGACACAAGATTTAACTATACTTTGTACTGTCAATAAGAAGACACAAGATTTAACAATACTGTGTACTGTCAGTAAGAAAACACAAGATTTAACAATAATGTGTCCTGTCAATAAGAGGACACAAGATTTAACGACACTGTGTACTGTC
>NW_013876399.1:0-303 GCF_000517525.1 Limulus polyphemus
GTAACTCGATATTTATATAAATAAACGACGCAAAAAGAGATTTTAATGAAAATTGGGCATCACAGATAGATAGAGATATCACGTTAAAAGAGAGTAAGCTAAGAATAATACCAAAGAAATGAATACGGCTAGAAAAATGATTAAAACAGTAATTAACGTAAAGAAAATGGAAGAGATATAAAAATTTCAAAAATTAAAAAAGTATAGAAACTTTTCAAAACGACTTGGAAAATGAACCAACAGTATGTTAGATGTAGGAAACACACAAAAACAACAAAAAACTACAAAAGAATGAAACACATG
>NW_013876400.1:0-301 GCF_000517525.1 Limulus polyphemus
AGTTATGGAACGTTTTGCGTTTTGTACCGGTACTTCGTTCCATTTGGACGGATCTTCTCGAAATTTTTTCAAGAACGTTCGTTACATAGTTGCCTATTTACATGCAAAATTCTAGCCTTCTATTATAATTTTTGCGACTTTTGTGGTCGTTTTATGTTACTCTTTTATTGGCTTTTCTGAAAGCGTATGTGTACTGCAGTGAAGCTTTTGGTTACTGATTGTTTTTCGATTTCTTGTTACCAGAGTGTCCTAAATTGATGATTCTTCACCAAATATGGAATGTTGGTACACTTTAACGTTG
>NW_013876401.1:0-302 GCF_000517525.1 Limulus polyphemus
AATAACAGATAAATGATACCTAGGACTTGAATTAGACGTTATTAAATGATATGATGAAGGAAGGGAAATATTTCGGCCAGTGAAGTGTGAGAAATTCGTTTTAATAATCTATATGCATGTACACTCATTACAGCTTTACCTAGCACTCATAAATTGCTGAACATTATTCTCTCCCTGTTTCTGTTTACTCGGACTTTATGTTTTTGCGCTACATCGATGCACATTTTTGTGCATCCCAGTCCTCTTTAGACGAACAAACTCGTTATATAAAACCACTTCCTGGTTTTAACTTCTATTGCCCC
>NW_013876402.1:0-302 GCF_000517525.1 Limulus polyphemus
AGGAATATTGTGTTTACTGGCTAGTTTAGTCCAAGTGTGGATAATTCTTGAGCTGGTTTTAGGAACAAAAGGTAAACTGCAGTGTAATGTACTGTTGTTGGATTTGTTAGTGTCAATTTTGTTCATGAGTTGAGTTTTATTGTGGGGAATGTTGGAGAGCTTTTCAACTATAGCTTGTGGGAATTTATTGGTGTGAAAGAGGAATGCTTTAAGTGGTTAATTTCTTCATTTATGTGTTATGTAGTTTGAAGATAGTTTCACGGTATGATTGGTTTATGGTAGTGGATTGGTGAGAGAACATT
>NW_013876403.1:0-301 GCF_000517525.1 Limulus polyphemus
ATTCATGAAATGAATTATTGGCGTATTCATAGAATAATTATTGGTAAAAATCTGTTAGATTAACAACTTCTAATACATAGAAAAGTCAGTGCGTCTAGGTAACATTACGTCCCAACAATGGCTTTTACGTCATGTTGCTTAGCGACAAAAGTATAACCTAATATTGTTATTAGTTTATGTTCTAAAAGTATAAAATGAAATGTATAGACAAACAAAACTGGAAAATATTTGTTGATTTCTTAATTCAATCTCTGTTGATTAAAGAGGATCGTTGGTGATATAATAGGAAATAGCTTAATTC
>NW_013876404.1:0-302 GCF_000517525.1 Limulus polyphemus
CAATTCAGATGGACGTCCCCCTCCCAGGTGGTTAGGGCGCTCGACTCGCAAACTGAGGGTTCGAATCCCCACCAAACATGCTCACCCTTTCAGCCGTGGGGGCGTTATAAAGTGACGGTCAATCGCACTACTCATTGGTAAAAGAGTAGCCCAAGAGTTGGCGGTGGGTGGTGATAACTACCTGCCTTACCTCTAGTCTTACACTGCTAAATTAGGAACGGCTAGCGCAGATAGCCCTCGTGTAGCATTGCGCGAAATTCAAAATAAACCAAACCAAATAACCCCCCTCCCAGTGCTCTTAT
>NW_013876405.1:0-303 GCF_000517525.1 Limulus polyphemus
ATTTAATAGGTTTATTAAATAATTAAATAATAACGAAATAATTTAATAGGTTTATTAAATAATTAAATAATAACTAAATAATTTAATAGGTTTATTAAATAATGAAATAATAACTAAATAATTTAATAGGTTTATTAAATAATGAAATAATAACTAAATAATTTAATAGGTTCATTTAATAATTAAATAATAACTAAATAATTTAATAGGTTCATTAAATAATTAAATAATAACTAAATAACTAAATAGGTTTATTAAATAATGAAATAGTAACTAAATAATTTAATAGGTTTATTAAATAAT
>NW_013876406.1:0-302 GCF_000517525.1 Limulus polyphemus
ACTATAAAGAAAAGACATACACTTCCAGAATATTTGACTGACCTCTATAAGAAGAGCATAGTCCATTTGTCATCATCACAGGCTCTTCAGGTAAAAGAACTTATGGCAAATTATGCTGAAGTCTTTTCGAAAGGAGATCATGACCTCGGCTGCACAAACCTTGTAGAGCACAGAATAAACACAGGCAATCACCATCCAATTAAGATCCCTCCAAGGAGAATACATCCAGCAAAGCGACAAGAGATAGAGAAGGTCATGGATGGTCTAATTAAGGAAGGGATAGTTGAGAAATCAGATAGTCC
>NW_013876407.1:0-472 GCF_000517525.1 Limulus polyphemus
CAACTTGTCTTCAAAACCTACATAAATTTTAGTGTTCAGTGTGATGCGTAAAAGGAAACTTAAACGATAGATGTGACTATTTATTGTAGTGTTCTAGTTGATCATTATATATGTGTATGATTTAACTTAAGCCTGACCACTACTTACAGTAGCTTTTTTTATTAGCAGTTGTGTAACCATGTTCATAATATATGAAACCTAATTTTATAGAGTCGTGTAATCATATAGTGTATAAAATGTACATGTATGCAATTGTGTAACCATATTCATACTTTACAAAATCGAAGTATATATATATGTAGATAGTCGTGTAAAATTTTTATAGTGTATGAAACCTAGTTATTAGGTCATCAAGAAATTGATGTCGTCTTTTCGTACACTTTCATTAACCTCCCCCCCCAAAAAAACGTACATCACGTATAATAGTTAAACGAACCGCCTAAACGTCACGTTAGCGTAGCTTATGTAATGT
>NW_013876408.1:0-302 GCF_000517525.1 Limulus polyphemus
TCAGTGGGCCCGTGCCCATGCTTGGCAGGTTCGACGTCAAAGCCAAAAGAAGTCTTGGATTAAGCTCACTACTAGCATCTCTTCTACCACCAGTTCCAAAACTATATGGGACAAGATTCGGAAAGTCACTAGGAGATATGCTTCCCATCCCCTTTCCATCCTGCTCTCCAATGGCCAGGAAGTTGCTGATGTCCAGAGCATTGCTGATGCTCTCGGCCACAGCTTTTCTCGTGCTTCTAACACTTCTGTTTCTTCCCCTGCCTTCTTGGCCAATAAGTCTCGGGCAGAGCAATCACCTCTTT
>NW_013876409.1:0-302 GCF_000517525.1 Limulus polyphemus
TCTTGACACACCTTTGTGTTTTGAGCCCCCCCCCCTTGTGGTACACTAAGGTTGTGGCGGCACATCGACGCTGTCGAGGTTCTTCCCCTTCCCTCACGTTTTTTCTATACAGTGCTGGCCTCGAATCACTCCCATAGGATTGAACAGCACCACCCTGCCCTTCCATGGGATGTTATTTGGTGCCGTGTGACGATGCCCTATGTTGATCAATACCTACAGGCCTTCAACTGGCGTATCGCCCACAACATTCTGCCAGTGAGGGAGCGTTTGTTTCTGTTTACTATCAGTGACACTGGGTCATG
>NW_013876410.1:0-303 GCF_000517525.1 Limulus polyphemus
TTCAGAAATCTTGAAAGCAATGAAGCAACCTGGAGTAGGTATGGAACACAGAAGGTCAACAGGATCCAACAGGATTAAAGATGGAAGAAAAGAAAACAAAGAAAATGAAGAACATACTCCACAGGTTTCCAAAAAGGAGGGTAGAAAAAAATCAATCCAAAACAGAAAGGACAGATCAAGCTGAAACAACTGAGAAAAACAGATCTGTGTCAGCTAGAAGAAGCAATCAGATAAACCTGACATAGAGTGGCAAGGATTAAAGAAATCACCCAAAGAAGATGATGAATGGGTTGAGAAAGGAAA
>NW_013876411.1:0-300 GCF_000517525.1 Limulus polyphemus
GTCACGACTAGAAAAGTTAGAAATTAATTAATATATATTTTTCATAATAAACTGATCATAAATGCATTATGTCAAAAATGAGTAAAACAGACGAATCCTCTAATTACTAGAATGCATTATTTAATTTTTAAGGTATTCTACAATGAACATACCAATATCATTTCACAAGTTTCAACAAGTGTTTTTTTTTTATTCCTGTAAACTCCCAGTGGAGCATAGGGCCGCAACAACACCTCCCAACGGAAGTTGTTGTTGCAGTTACTTGTAGCAGGTTGGTTTTTACGGGTTGGAGTCGCTAGC
>NW_013876412.1:0-302 GCF_000517525.1 Limulus polyphemus
CTACAGTTGATGAAGAAGCCATAGGCTGAACTACAGTTGATGAAGAAAATATAAGCTGGACTACAGTTGATGAAGAAGATATAAGCTAAACTACAGTTGATGAAGAAGATATAAGCTGAACTACAGATGATGAAGAAGATATAGGCTGAACTACAGTTGATGAAGAAGATACAAGCTGGACTACAATTGATGAAGAAGCCATAGGCTGAAGTAAAGTTGATGAAGAAGCGATAGGCTGAACTACAGTTGATGAAGAAGCCATAAGCTGGACTACAGTTGATGAAGAAGATATAGGTTGAACT
>NW_013876413.1:0-302 GCF_000517525.1 Limulus polyphemus
TTCTGAATATAATATTAATTGTTCTAATGAATTCGGTGGTTCTAGGTCTATATCTTATATGTTACTTCTCTTCTGAAAATAATTTTAATTGTTTTGATATACTCTGTAAATCTAGATCTAGACGTTATATGTTACTTCTCTTCTGAAAATAATATTAATTGTCTCATGAACTCTGTACCTCTAGATCTAGACCATATATATTACTTCACTCTTGAAGTAATATTAATTGTTCTCATGAACTCTGTAGTTCTACATGTAGACCTTATAGGTTACTTTACTTCTGAATATAATATTAATTGTTC
>NW_013876414.1:0-302 GCF_000517525.1 Limulus polyphemus
TCCGTTTATAATTGTTTCCTTCACTATAGGTACAAGGTGTTCTCCGTTTATAATTGTCTCTAAAAATTATTAATGCATGGTTGCATTCATTCTGTTTGTGATCATAAGAATATCTCCAGTCCTTGAAATGCTGAAACACCCCATACCATGTTAAGCAACTGACAAGTTTAACTGCAGATACATAGATAGATACAAGGTGTTCTCCGTTTATAATTGTTTCCTTCACTATAGGTACAAGGTGTTCTCCGTTTATAATTGTCTCCTTCACTATAGATACAAGGTGTTCTCCGTTTATAATTGTT
>NW_013876415.1:0-302 GCF_000517525.1 Limulus polyphemus
GTACCAAGTAAGGCTAAAGATAAGTATGGTGGTTATAAATTCGGTAACTAGAGTTACACCTAGGTGTTAATGGAGTAGTTGTACCAAGTAAGGTTGAAGATGAGTATGGTGGTTATAAATTCGGTAACTGGAGTTAAATCTAGGTGTTAATGGAATAGTTGTACCAAGTAAGGCTAAAGATCAGTATGGTGGTTATGAATTCGGTAACTATAGTTACACCTAAGTGTTCATGGAGGAGTTTTATCAAGTAAGGCTAAGATGTGTATCGTGGTTATAGATTCGGTAACTAGAGTTACACCTAG
>NW_013876416.1:0-302 GCF_000517525.1 Limulus polyphemus
GCCTATATTGTGTGGTACAAATCTCAGCAAAACAAAAATCGGGGGATGTTGTGGATGGAAGAATCTGCACTAACAGATAGCTTTTAGTGAAGATCAGTGGACGTTCACTATTATAGCGATTAACATATGATACCAACTATAAACCGAGACCATCCATTTCAACAAGAACTGTGTCCAGGGGCTGCAAGAAAGTAGTTTTGATAACCATTGCACCATTAGTTTCATCTTCCAACATAAAGGTGTGCTTCAGTGGTGTAAATCCCACCAAAACTGGTCTGTTCACCAATAGAAGATCTTCATGT
>NW_013876417.1:0-301 GCF_000517525.1 Limulus polyphemus
TGGTCAATTTTGTATTTTAGAAATGCAGAAACATGTAATGCTGGATATCAGAAATGCAAATTCTTCTTAATTATGAGTAGCTCCCAAAGTTAACTTCATATATCAGAACTAAAAAGAAATAACTTCGCGAGTTACTGCTGTGCCGTACAGCAGCCTTTAATAATTATCTGTTACACTGCCATGTTTCCTTTAATAATTATCTTTTACACTGCTATGTTTCCTTTAATAATTATCTGTTACACTGCTATGTTTCCTTTAATAATTCTCTGTTACACTGCTATGTTTCCTTTAATAATTATCT
>NW_013876418.1:0-302 GCF_000517525.1 Limulus polyphemus
ATGTGTGACACTGGGGTGTAGTAGATGATATGTGAGACACTAAGGTGTTTAGTAGTAGATGAGATGTGTGACACTGAGGTGTTTAGTAGATGGAATGTGTGACACTAAGGTGTATAGTAGTAGGTGAAATGTGTGACACTGGTGTGTAGTAGTGGGTGAAATGTGTGACACTAAGGTGTATAGTAGTATATGAAATGTGTGACACTAAGGTATGTAGTTGTAGATGTGTGACATAAGGTGTATAGTAGTAGGTGAAATGTGTGACACTATGGGGTGTAGTAGATGAGATGTGAAACACTATG
>NW_013876419.1:0-303 GCF_000517525.1 Limulus polyphemus
GAGAAAATAAACAAGAAGAGAGACAACAGCAGTTGCAAGAAAACCTGCAACAGTGGCAGCTCGAACAACAAAATAAACAAGAAGAGAGATTACAGCAGCTGTTCGAGGAAAAAGAAAAGAAACAAGAAGAATGAGAAGAGAAATTACAGCAGTGGTTCGAGGAAAAAGAAACGAAACAAGAAGAGAAATTACAGCAGTGTTTGGAGGAAAAAGAAAAGAAACAAGAAGAGAAATTACAGCAGTGGTTGGAGGAAAAAGAAAAGAAACAAGAAGAAAGTCTCCAACAGTTGCAGGAAAGTAAGC
>NW_013876420.1:0-302 GCF_000517525.1 Limulus polyphemus
AACCTCTACTGTGCTTATTCCACACGTGAGCTGTTGCCTGTAACACACAAAGATGCGATACCTATCACACAGAAAAGTATGGTTATTTATGAATTCTCGTGCCACTGTGAATGTCGGTACGTAGGTCGCACTTCACAAATATTGCTGGATAGAATTAAACAACATGTACCCACATCCATAAGAAATAAGAGTGTGAAAGAAAAAATTTACCATGTCGCTCCTGTAAAACAAAAGTTCTACCACCAAAATGTGAATCAGTGATTGGCCCGCATTTACTAGTGAACCCGACTTGTGCTGACAAC
>NW_013876421.1:0-302 GCF_000517525.1 Limulus polyphemus
TTGTTTAGTGTATTATATCTATTGTTTGGTGTATTATGTCTATTGTTTAGTGCATTGTATCTATTATTTAGTGTGTTATGTCTTTTGCTTAGTGTATTATGTCTATTGTTTAGTGGATTGTATCTATTATTTAGTGTATTATGTCTATTGTTTTGTGTATTATGTCTATTGTTTAGTGTATTATGTCTATTGTTTAGTGCATTGTATCTATTATTTAGTGTGTTATGTCTTTTAGCTTTAGTGTATTATGTCTATTGTTTAGTGGATTGTATCTATTAGTTAGTGTATTATGTCTATTGTTT
>NW_013876422.1:0-302 GCF_000517525.1 Limulus polyphemus
CTTCCCTGTGTTGAAGTTGCCGGCATTGAGCTCTCTTGTGCCCAGGTTTGTTACAGTACTAGCAAAGTCCCTCAAACTTCTCTGAGAGCTGCCCTTGAATCCTGATGACTGTACCAACCTTGGTACTTCTGTGCTGGACTTAACGTAGGATTCTAATTCAAGATCCCTGGCCATTGCATCCTCCATAGTAGAGGAGTGTGCTTGATTGACTTATATCTTCAGTTGTGGACTGTCCAAGGCATCTACAAACTGATCCCTCAGCAACAGCTTGAGGATATTGGGTGGTGCAGTTGGGTAGGCCT
>NW_013876423.1:0-302 GCF_000517525.1 Limulus polyphemus
GTTTTAGTGACGAGGTGTGGAATAGACAGTAATTATCTTCAGTATTGATGTATTAATTATTATATTTTAGTGACGAGGTGTGGAATAGACAGTAATTATCTTTAGTATTGATGTATTAATTATTATATTTTATTGACGAGGTGTGGAATAGACAGTAATTATCTTCAGTATTGATGGATTGATTATTATGTTTTAGTGATGAGGTGAGGAATAGACAGTAATTATCTTCAGTATTGATGGATTAATTATTATGTTTTAGTGACGAGGTGTGGAATAGACAGTAATTATCTTCAGTATTGATG
>NW_013876424.1:0-302 GCF_000517525.1 Limulus polyphemus
CATGTTTGATTTACAAGTAAACCCAGAGTAACCGTATTAAATGGATGACCACATGTTTGATTTACAAGTAAACCCAGAGTAATCGTATTAAATAGATGACCACATGTTTGATTTACAAGTAAACCCAGAATAACCGTATTAAATGGATGGCCACATGTTTGATTTACAAATAAACCCAGAGTTACCGTATTAAATGGATGGTCACATGTTTGATTTACAAGTAAACTCAGAGTAACCGTATTAAATGGATGACCACATGTTTGATTTACAAGTAAACCCAGAGTAACCGTATTAAATGGATG
>NW_013876425.1:0-302 GCF_000517525.1 Limulus polyphemus
AGTTTCAGGTGGGGGAAACCAAATTGAAAGTCGTATCAATTTTAGTTCCATATACGTGAAACTGACTTCATAACCGTCATGTTAGTGCGAGTTTCAGGTGGGTGAAACCGAATTGAAAGTCGTATCAATTTTAGTTCCATATACGTGAAACTGACTTCATAACCGTCATGTTAGTGCGAGTTTCAGGTGGGTGAAACCGAATTGAAAGTCGTATCAATCTTAGTTCCATATACGTGAAACTGACATAACAATCTTTAAAGATCACTCAAGAACAGAAAATAAATTACAGGAGAGCAGGAAAA
>NW_013876426.1:0-301 GCF_000517525.1 Limulus polyphemus
GGTAAATATAATTTACAGGTAGACAGAGAGAGATATAGGTAAATATAAGTTACAGGTAGACAGATAGAGATATAGGTAAATATAATTTACAGGCAGACAAAGAGAGATATATAGGTAAATATAATTTACAGGAAGACAAAGAGAGATATATAGGTAAATATAATTTACAGGCAGACAGGTGGAGATATAGGTAAATATAAGTTACAGGTAGACAGATAGAGATATATGTAAATATAATTTACAGGCAGACAGAGAGAGGTATAGGTAAATATAATTTACAGGCAGACAGATAGAGATATAG
>NW_013876427.1:0-300 GCF_000517525.1 Limulus polyphemus
GGACACTGGGACAGGAATTGGCAAATTTAGTAATAGTCGCCAAGATGACTGGGATGTCTTACTCCCTCCACTGTTGATGGCCTGTAGGACAGCAGAGCATGAAGCCACTGGATACACTCCAGCAAAGTTGATGTTTGGTCGGGAACTTCGATTGCCAGTGGATCTATTAACAGGACGCCAACCTTATGAAGAGTCGCCTGAAAATATGTCAGAGTTCGTGAAAGTGTTATCGGAAAAGATGGATGATATTCACCATCAAGTGCATTCAAACTTAAAAACGTCTGCTGATTCCATGAAGCT
>NW_013876428.1:0-302 GCF_000517525.1 Limulus polyphemus
TTTCATTGTACAGAAATTTATGGTATTAATGTATGCTACGTTTTCATTGTACAGAATTTATAGTATTATTGTAGACTATGTTTCCATTGCAACAGTATATTTATATCAATGTCTTAATTCTTTGAATATAATATTTACTCTATTTCACTTTTCATTTATTTGAAACCACGAAAGGTTTTCTGTGAAAGTAACAAATATATATGATAACTTCTGTATTAATCTATAAACATTATTTTTCATTAGTTAACCATTATCTACTAAAGTTGAAACATTACCAATCTTAGCCCCTCTCTGAAGAAAAC
>NW_013876429.1:0-302 GCF_000517525.1 Limulus polyphemus
CGTACATTCCTATAGGATAAGGATGGTTTTCCTCCTAGACTAAGACTTATTTCACCCTAGGCTAAGAGTGACATTCCTATAGGATAAGGATGGTTTTCTCCCTAAGACTGATTTCACCCTAGGCTAAGAGTGACATTCCTATAGGATAAGGATGGTTTTCCTCCTAGACTAAGACTTATTTCACCCTAGGCTAAGAGTGACATTCCTCTAGGATAAGGATGGTTTTCTCCCTAGGCTAAGTCTTATTTCACCCTAGGCTAAGAGTGACATTCCTATAGGATAATAATGGTTTTCTCCCTAAG
>NW_013876430.1:0-301 GCF_000517525.1 Limulus polyphemus
TTATTATTATTTTAATTAACTTTACTATCAATCACAGATATTATTATTATTATTTTAATTAACTTTACTATCAATCTCAAATATTATTATTATTATTTTGATTAACTTTACTATCAATCACAGATATTATTATTATTATTTTAATTAACTTTACTATCAATCACAGATATTATTATTATTGTAATTAACTTTACTATCAATCACAGATATTATTATTATTATTTTAATTAACTTTACTATCAATCACAGATATTACTATTATTAACTTTATTATCAATCACAGATATTATTATTATTTTAA
>NW_013876431.1:0-302 GCF_000517525.1 Limulus polyphemus
AATTAGACACAACTTATAGTAGAGAACACCTTTCATACAAAGAAAGTTTCTTACAGGATAATTAGACACGACTTATAGCATTGAACACCTTTCATACAAAGAAAGTTTCTTACAGGATAATTAAACACGACTTTTAGCATTGAACACCTTTCATACAAAGAAAGTTTCTTACAGGATAATCAAACACGACTTATAGCATTGAACTCTTTTCATACAAAGAAAGTTTCTTACAGGATAATTAAACACGACTTTTAGCATTGAACACCTTTCATACAAAGAAAGTTTCTTACAGGATAATCAAA
>NW_013876432.1:0-299 GCF_000517525.1 Limulus polyphemus
GGTCCTAAATTGATGATTCTTCACCAAATTTGATATGTAGGTACTCTTTAACGTTGCGTAGTAATATGCAGAGGTTTACCTTCCTACTGTTTGTATTAAAGGAGTTATGGAACGTTTTGCGTTTTGTACCAGTACTTCATTCCATTTTGACGAATCATCTCCAAATTTTGTATGAACGTTCGTTGCATACTTGCGTATTTACATGCAAAATTCTAGCCTTCTATTATCATTTTTTGCGACTTTTGTGGTCGTTTTATGTTACTCTTTTATTGGCTTTTTCTGAAAGTGTATGTGTACTG
>NW_013876433.1:0-301 GCF_000517525.1 Limulus polyphemus
ACATCCAAGCACTCTCCAACATTTATTACCACTGGAGACATCCAAGCACTCTCCAACATTTATTACCACTGGAGACATCCAAGCACTCTCCAACATTTATTACCACTGGAGACGTCCAAGCACTCTCCAACGTTTATTACCACTGGATATATCCAAGCACTCTCCAACATTTATTACCACTGGAGACGTCCAAGCACTCTCCAACGTTTATTACCACTGGAGACGTCCAAGCACTCTCCAACGTTTATTACCACTGGAGACGTCCGAGCACTCTCCAACATTTATCACCACTGAAGACATC
>NW_013876434.1:0-300 GCF_000517525.1 Limulus polyphemus
TAAAGAATATTTATATATATATATTTGAAACCAAGTTTCTAAAGGATATATATATATATATTTGAAACCAAGTTTATAAAGAATATTTATATATATATTGAAACCAAGTTTATAAAGAATATTTATATATATATATATTGAAACCAAGTTTATGAAGAATACTTATATATATATATATTTGAAACCAAGTTTATGAAGGATATATATATATATATTTGTAACCAAGTTTATAAAGAATATTTATATATATATATATATTTGAAACCAAGTTTATGAAGGATATATATATATATATATATA
>NW_013876435.1:0-302 GCF_000517525.1 Limulus polyphemus
AACATCACGATCTATATAAGTTATTTCAGGTTAGCTGACGTTGTTTCAGTATTATTATGAGTCTAGGTCTGTTGGTATTGGCTCAGTATCATGATTTATATAAGTTATTCCAGGTTGGCTGACGTTGTTTCAGTATTATTATGAGTCTAGGTCTGTTGGTATTGGGTCAACATCACGATCTATATAAGTTATTTCAGGTTAGCTGACGTTGTTTCAGTATTATTATGAGTCTAGGTCTGTTGGTATTGGGTCAACATCATGATCTATATAAGTTAGTCCAGGTTGACTGACGTTGTTTCAGT
>NW_013876436.1:0-302 GCF_000517525.1 Limulus polyphemus
GTCTATTTATCGTTATCCAGTCTTGTAGCTTAGATCCCATATGTCTATTTATCGTTATCCAGTCTTGTAGCTTAGATCCCATATGTCTATTTATCGTTATCCAGTCTTGTAGCAAAGATCCCTTGTGTCTATTTATCGTTATCCAGTCTTGTAGCTTAGATCCCTTATGTCTATTTATCGTTATCCAGTCTTGTAGCAAAGATCCCTTATGTCTATTTATCGTTATCCAGTCTTGTAGCTTAGATCCCATATGTCTATTTATCGTTATCCAGTTTTGTAGCTTAGATCCCATATGTCTATTT
>NW_013876437.1:0-304 GCF_000517525.1 Limulus polyphemus
GTTAATCTAATTTCCATGGCGTTACTATAAAGGAAGTTATTAACACAGTTTTATAGAGGAAAACTAATACCAAATATTTTAAAGAATCTGGTTGGTTCTCTCTGGTTGGTTCTATTAAAACTAATAATATGGTTGCGATCATAAAACTAACGTGTGTTACTATCGAGTGTCACTTTCTTACTTGCTGTGGTTTGTTGGTGTGTGTTGACAAAAAAGTCACGATATCTAATCAAAAATTACTTAGGTGTGAAAAAAAAAAAAACGGTGCGGCCAAAAAAGGATTGAGCACGCAACTTAAAGGAAC
>NW_013876438.1:0-299 GCF_000517525.1 Limulus polyphemus
ACATTACGTTTCTAAGATACACAGATGCCCATACCAATTCTTTGTGCATCTCAGTCTTCTTCAGATAAGTTCACTATGATTTGAACTGCTATTGTCGGTACATAAAAAAAAGACATGGGCGTAAAGTTGAAAAAGATTAATTTCAGACACTTTAGGGTATATTTTGCAATAGTTTGTTACAGTTTCAAAGGCGAGTGTTCGTGCAATAGATAAGTGTCAAGTACTGAAGAATAAATTCTTAATTATTTAATGATATTAGTTAGTTTGTCTCCGTACGTTTAAATAAGTTTTAAGGCTTT
>NW_013876439.1:0-302 GCF_000517525.1 Limulus polyphemus
TGAAGGTAATATTTCACTTTTCTTTAAACGATGTAAAGGTAATATTTCACCTTTCTTTAAATGATGTAAAGGTAATATTTCACTTTTCTGTAAACGATGTGAAGGTAATATTTCACCTTTCTTTAAACGATGTAAAGGTAATATTTCACCTTTCTTTAAATGATGTAAAGGTAATATTTCACTTTTCTGTAAACAATGTGAAGGTAATATTTCACCTTTCTTTAAATGACGTAAAGGTAATATTTCACCTTTCTGTAAACAATGTGAAGGTAATATTTCACTTTTCTTTAAACGATGTAAAG
>NW_013876440.1:0-302 GCF_000517525.1 Limulus polyphemus
GGTCCATGCCTTTCCCTTTGGCATTGCATCTGCTCCTAATAACTTTAATTGAGTCAAGGGACATTTGCCTTCCTTGTTCGTGGATTGGGATTGAGGTTCCATTATTACATGGATGATTGGCTTCTCCTCGCCTCTTCTTGGGAGGACTCCTTCTCTCACACCTGCATTCTTCTGCAGGAAGTTGCTCAACTGGGCTGGCTTGTCAAGTCTTCCAATTTTTCCTCATGTCCACCCTGTATTTGATACATCTGGGTGTGTAATGAAGAAAAACTTTAATATAAGTTTAACATGACAGCAAATGT
>NW_013876441.1:0-302 GCF_000517525.1 Limulus polyphemus
AGTGTAACATCCACATAAATCTGAGTGTCATTTTAAAATATGTACTTGTTGCTCCATCATACAGGTACAGACATTACAACATAATTTAAATACCTGAAACTACTAATAATGTGTTTCCTACAGTGTAACATCCACATAAATCTGAGTGTCATTTTAAAATATGTACTTGTTGCTCCATCATACAGGTACAGACATTAAAACATAATTTAAATACCTGAAACTAATAGTAATGTGTTTCCTACAGTGTAACATCCACATAAATCTGAGTGTTATTTTAAAATATGTACTTGTTGCTCCATCAT
>NW_013876442.1:0-302 GCF_000517525.1 Limulus polyphemus
CTGTGAGTCAGCGTGTTTATTAATAATAATTATTTAACTATAGAGTTTAATACCAAGGTCATCATGTGAAATGTTTGTTGTTTATTTCTGTGAGTCAGCGTGTTTATTAATAATAATTATTTAACTATAGAGTTTAATTCCAAGGTCATCATGTGAAATGTTTGTTGTTTATTTCTGTGAGTCAACTTGTTTATTAATAATTATTTAACTATAGGGTTTAATACCAAGGTCATTGTGTGAAATGTTTGTTGTTTATTTCTGTGAGTCAACTTGTTTATTAATAATAATTATTTAACTATAGA
>NW_013876443.1:0-301 GCF_000517525.1 Limulus polyphemus
GAATAGAGGATAACAAAGCAATTTGCCTAGATTAGAGGATAACAAAGCAACTTGCTTAGAATAGAGGATAACAAAACAACCTGCCTAGAATAGAGGATAACAAAACAACTTGCCAAGAATAGAGGATAACAAAACAACCTGCCTAGATTAGAGGATAACAAAGCAACTTGCCTAGAATAGAGGATAACAAAGCAACTTGCCTAGAATAGAGGATAACAAAGCAACTTGCCTAGAATAGAGGATAACAAAACAACATGCCTAGAATAGAAGATAACAAAACAACCTGCCTAGAATAGAAGAT
>NW_013876444.1:0-302 GCF_000517525.1 Limulus polyphemus
GATAACAAGTATGGGATTTATTAGTCGCTGTCAGAAACTATGATTCCTATTTGAATATGTTATGGGATAACAAGTTTGGGATTTGTTAGTCGCTGTCAGAAACTATGATTCCCATTTGAAGACGTTATGGGATAACAAGTATGGGATGTGTTAGTCGCTGTCAGAAACTATGATTCCCATTCGAATATGTTATGAGATAACAAGTATAGGATTTGTTACTCGCTGTCAGAAACTATGATTCCCATTTGAAGACGTTATGGGATAACAAGTATGGGATTTGTTACTCGCTGTCAGAAACTATG
>NW_013876445.1:0-301 GCF_000517525.1 Limulus polyphemus
ACCGTATGTTGTTCTCAGGCTGTTTACACTCACTAAATAACATTTAATGTACACATTCACACTGTATGTTGTTCTCAAGCTGTTTACACTAACTAAGTAACATTTACTGTACACATTCACACTGTATATTGTTCTCAGGCTGTTTACACTCACAAAATAACATTTAATGTACACATTCACACTGTATGTTGTTCTCAAGCTGTTTACACTAACTAAATAACATTTAATGTACACATTCACACTGTATGTTGTTCTCAGGCTGTTTACACTCACTAAATAACATTTAATGTACACATTCACA
>NW_013876446.1:0-303 GCF_000517525.1 Limulus polyphemus
GTTAAATAAGTTATTAATACATTGACGTCAGTATCCACAAGGTGCTTTAAGATTAACGATGATGTTAAATAAGTTATTAATACATTGATGTAAGTATCCACAAGGTGCTTTAAGATTAACGATGATGTTAAATAAGTTATTAATACATTGACGTAAGTATCCACAAGGTGCTTTAAAATTAACGATGATGTTAAATAAGTTATTAATACATTGACGTAAGTATCCACAAGGTGCTTTAAGATTAACGATGATGTTAAATAAGTTATTAATACATTGACGTAAGTATCCCCAAAGTGCTTTAAG
>NW_013876447.1:0-303 GCF_000517525.1 Limulus polyphemus
CCTTTAATTCAATTTTATCTTTCAAGCCATTAATTGTATGACTTAATTTTAATTGAGGAGTAAATGTTACTTAGCAATTCATATTTTGCCTAAACACATTACCTATTTTTATTGACCATGGTGAAACATAGGGCAAACATATTCTTTCTCTACCTCCCTTTTTACATTATTTACTAAACATGCTATCTATAGTTTTAGGTTGATACACTCTATCAATTAGTGTGCAAGTAAAAAATATTGATGTGTTGTTTTAATTTTATTTTTATTCTCGATATGGGCTGGGTCAGTTTGACCGACCACATG
>NW_013876448.1:0-302 GCF_000517525.1 Limulus polyphemus
CCTCCATGAACATAATTGTACCCTAACACGTTGGCTGTTATATTCAAATACCTCCATGAACATAACTGTACCCTTAACACGTTGGCTGCTATATTCAGATACCTCCATGAATATAGTTGTACCCTTAACACGTTGGCTGTTATATTCAGATACCTCCACGAACATAACTGTACCCTTAACACATTGGCTGTTATATTCAAATACCTCCATGAACATAGTTGTACCTTAACACATTGGCTGTTATATTCAGATACCTCCATGAACATAATTGTACCCTTAACACATTGGCTGTTATATTCAGA
>NW_013876449.1:0-302 GCF_000517525.1 Limulus polyphemus
AACGTTTTGGTAAATAAACATGCTTGTTGTCTTTATTTTTTGTGTATTCACTGTATTGTATTGAACAAAATGGTTATGCGGCCCGTGCTCGTCATTCTCTCAGTTATCTGGCCCAAAGTTAAAAAATGAAAGATATTGTTTAAAAAATATAGAAATCATCCAAGCAAGCGATATTTCACTAAACAATGATAATGGCTCTGGCAGTGTCAGAAATACACTTAACCAGCCTTGACCTTTATCTATAACACTGTCACCTAGTGAAATAATTTCCTTTATAATAAATGTTTGTGTTTTTGTCTTTG
>NW_013876450.1:0-302 GCF_000517525.1 Limulus polyphemus
CTCTCAAATCACTACTCCAGTCAACACTGTAGTGATATTTTTAACTTGTAAGTACTACCTTTCACTCTCAAATCACTACTCCAGTCAACACTGTAGTGATTATTTTTAACTTGTAAGTACTACCTTTCACTCTCAAATCACTACTCCAGTCAACACTGTAGTGGTATTTTTAACTTGTAAGTACTACCTTTCACTCTCAAATCACTACTCCAGTCAACACTGTAGTGATATTTTTAACTTGTAAGTACTACCTTTCACTCTCAAACCACTACTCCAGTCAACACTGTAGTGATATTTTTAAC
>NW_013876451.1:0-302 GCF_000517525.1 Limulus polyphemus
ACATAAAACGACCACAAAAGTCGCAAAAATGATAATAGAATACTAGAATTTTGCATGTAAATACGCAAGTATGCAACAAACGTTCATACAAAATTTGGAGATGATCCGTCCAAATGGAACGACGTACTGGTACAAAACGCTAAACATTCCATATCTCCTTTAAAACAAAGAGTAGGAAGGTAAAACTCTGCATATTACTACGCAACGTTAAAGTGTACCTACATACCAAATTTGGTGAAGAATCATCAATTTAGGACCCTCTGGTAACAAGAAATCGAAAAACAATCAGTAACCAAAAGCTT
>NW_013876452.1:0-301 GCF_000517525.1 Limulus polyphemus
CAGTGTGCAGCTCCCCCTATTTCCCCATACTTTATGTTGTAAGTACTTCCATGTAACTACAGTGTGCAGCTCCCCCTATTTCCCATACTTTATGTTGTAAGTATTTCCATGTAACTACAGTGTGCAGCTCCCCCTATTTCCCATACTTTATGTTGTAAGTACTTCCATGTAACTACAGTGTGCAGCTCCCCCTATTTCCCATACTTTATGTTGTAAGTACTTCCATGTAACTACAGTGTGCAGCTCCCCCTATTTCCCATACTTTATGTTGTAAGTATTTCCATGTAACTACAGTGTGCAG
>NW_013876453.1:0-302 GCF_000517525.1 Limulus polyphemus
CTATTTATTATCCAGTTGAACTTGTACCTATTTATTATCCAGTTGAACTTGTACCTATTTATTATCCAATTGAACTTGTACCTATTTATTATCCAGTTGAGAGAGTTGAAGTTGTACCTATTTATTATCCAGTTGAGACAATTGAACTTGTACCTATTTATTATCCAGTTGAACTTGTACCTATTTATTATCCAGCTGAACTTGTACCTATTTATTATCCAGCTGAACTTGTACCTATTTATTATCCAGTTGAGGCAGTTGAACTTGTACCTATTTATTATCCAGTTGAGACAATTGAACTT
>NW_013876454.1:0-301 GCF_000517525.1 Limulus polyphemus
GTGTTAGACACATTTAGAGGATGGGTAATGTGGTATGTTAGAAACATTTAAACGGTGAGTATTGTGGTGCGTTAGACACGTTTAGAGGATGAGTATTGTGGTGTGTTGGACACGTTTAGAGGATGATTATTGTGGTGTGTTAGACACGTTTATAGGATGAGTATTTTTGTGTGTTAGACACATTTAGAATATAAGTATTGTGGTGTTAGCCACATATAGAATATAAGTATTGTGGTGTTAGCCACATTTAGAGGATGAACATTGTGGTAGGTTAAATACATTTAGAGGATGAGTATTGTGG
>NW_013876455.1:0-302 GCF_000517525.1 Limulus polyphemus
ACGGAGTTATATATACAGAAAGATCAACCAAAAAATATATTTTAGGAAAGTCAAACGGAGTTATATATACAGAAAGATCAACCAAAAAATATACTTTTAGGAAAGTCAAACGGAGTTATATATATATACAGAAAGATCAACCAAAAAATATCTTTTAGGAAAGTCAAACGGAGTTATATATACAGAAAGATCAACCAAAAAATATCTTTTTAGGAAAGTCAAACGGAGTTATATATACAGAAAGAACAACCAAAAGACCTTTTTTAGAAAGTCAAACGGAGTTATATATATATACAGAAAGA
>NW_013876456.1:0-300 GCF_000517525.1 Limulus polyphemus
GGGTATTGTTCAGGACGAACAATACTAAGGAAGGGTATATATATATATATATATATATACGCTGGTAACACGTGATGAGATTCTAGAAGGATCGGGGAACCTCCCAGCGTTTGCTAGACGCCCTCTATTTTAGTATATAAGCCGGCAGATAAATTGATAATGGGGATAATCGAGTCAAGCCGTAAGTAAAGTGTGTAAATCATTGTGAATTATAGCGTGTGTTGAAGTTAAAGTGACTGTGGAAATTCTATGTATTGCAAAGTTGTGTTGAGGAAGAATAAACTAGTTTTATTTAAGAAA
>NW_013876457.1:0-300 GCF_000517525.1 Limulus polyphemus
GGCAGTATGTAGAAAGTGATTCCAAGGTAACTGAATAATTCTAGACAACTTTTTCCCATCGACGAAATGTTTAAGTGTTACAAGCTAGAGTGGATCAGTAAAAATGGAAGTATGTAGAAAGTGATTCCAAGGTAACTGAATAATTCTAGACAGCTTTTTCCCATCGACGAAATGTTTAAATGTTACAAGCTAGAGTGGATTAGTAAAAATGGCAATATGTAGAAAGTGATTCCAAGGTAACTGAATAATTCTAGACAGCTTTCTCCCATCGACGAAATGTTTAAGTGTTACAAGCTAGAG
>NW_013876458.1:0-300 GCF_000517525.1 Limulus polyphemus
ATTCTGTCCTCACCGGAATAATACATAAAGTTGGACTGGACCATTCTGTCCTCACCGGAATAATACGTAAAAGTTGGACTGGACCATTCTGTCTTCACCGGAATAATACATAAAAGTTGGACTGGACCATTCTGTCCTCACCGGAATAATACATAAAAGTTGGACTGGACCATTCTGTCTTCACCGGAATAATACATAAAAGTTGGACTGGACCATTCTGTCCTCACCGGAATAATACGTAAAAGTTGGACTGGACCATTCTGTCCTCACCGGAATAATACATAAAAGTTGGACTGGACC
>NW_013876459.1:0-302 GCF_000517525.1 Limulus polyphemus
AATGGCTTCCTTAGCCATAACGAGTAGGTTAACTACAAAACAACTTCAATACAGCAATTATTTAATGGCTTCCTTAGCCATAACGAGTAGGTTAACTACAAACCAACTTCAATACAGCAATTATTTAATGGCTTCCTTAACCATAACGAGTAGGTTAACTACAAACCAACTTCAATACAGCAATTATTTAATGGCTTCCTTAGCCATAACGAGTAGGTTAACTACAAACCAACTTCAATACAGCAATTATTTAATGGCTTCCTTAACCATAACGAGTAGGTTAACTACAAACCAACTTCAAT
>NW_013876460.1:0-304 GCF_000517525.1 Limulus polyphemus
ACAAACGAGCTCAAACCTTCAAAATAAGAAAATACCGTAAATTAAAAAAAAGTTTACTTTTATTTAGTTTGGTTCAAAACCTACAAAATCTTCATTGCTTTCACAGTCGCTAATTGCATTAAGCGCTCTGATTGGTCAAGTGCATTGCACATTTGAATCCAAGGCAACCACTCAAAAACGTTTTATTTTATTTGTTAAAGTTAGGCCTGAAACGGCTTTATTCTGCTCCACATTAAACAGGGATCGTCGTGTATTTACAAGCTTTTTTTTCTCTCATCCATTACTATAATTTATTTTTTATTAT
>NW_013876461.1:0-685 GCF_000517525.1 Limulus polyphemus
ATTTAATAATACTGTGTACTGTCAATAAAAAGACACAAGATTTAACAATACTGTGAACTATCAATAAAAAGACACAAGATTTAACAATACTGTGTACTTTCAATAAGAAGACACAAGATTTAACGGTACTGTGTACTGTCAATAAGAAGACACAAGATTTAACTATACTGTGTATTGTCAATAAGAAGTCACAAGATTTAACGATACTGTGTAGTTTCAATAAGAAGAAACAACATTTAACAAAACTGTGTACTGTCAATAAGAAGACACACGACAGTATTGTTAAATCTTCTTATTGATAGTACGTTGTTAAATCTTGTGTACTGTTTACTGTCAATAAAAATACACAATATTTAACAGTACTGTGTACTATCAATAATAAGACACTCGAATTAGCAATACTGTGTACTATCTTTGAAAAGAAACAAGATTTAACGATACTGTGTACTGTCAATAAGAAGACACAAGATTTAACGATACTGTGTACTGTCAATAAGAAGACACAAGATTTAACAATACTATGTACTCTCAATAAGAAGACACAAGATTTAACAATACTGTGTACTGTCAATAAGAAGACTCAAGATTTAACAATAGTGTGTACTGTAAATAAGAAGACAAAAGTTGTGTCTTCTTATTGATAGTACACAGTATTGTTAAACTATTGTTAAATCCTGTGTACTGT
>NW_013876462.1:0-302 GCF_000517525.1 Limulus polyphemus
AATGGTATGTCAGTTTCATCTTTACCTTATATTGTTGTATATTATACCATTGTTTGTATTCACTAATGGTATGTCAGTTTCATCTTTACCTTATATTGTTGTATATTATACCATTGTTTATATTCATGACCAAAATCGAAACACAAGCCATACATTCTGCGCTTCATCCCACACTATACTGGTACAGATATGTCGATGACACTTTTGCTGGTTTCAACTCTACAGAACATACACTAACTTTCTTTAAACACATAAATTCCATTCACCCCAACATCAAATTTACCATAGAACACGAAAACAAC
>NW_013876463.1:0-742 GCF_000517525.1 Limulus polyphemus
TCAGTAACTTTATTACAACTGTATGAGGGCCTGTGATCGTAAGTGTATTTGTACAAACGAGTTATTAATAAACTGTTTATCCAGCGGATATAAAAATAATCATACAGCTGTGTTAGATTTAACATCTAAAAGAAAGAGACTGTGTCATGACAGTCTCCAAATTTGACACAAAATAAGCTATAACACAACCTCCTGAATTTAGTCTCCATTCTAAACTGTGACACATCTACACAAATGAAACATTATTGGGCACGTAAACACAATTTAGTCTCCATTCTAAACTGTGACACATCTACACAAATGACAAATTATTGGGCACGTAAACACAATTTAGCCTCCATTCTAAACTGTGACACATATACACAAATGACAAATTATTGGGCACGTAAACACAATTTAGTCTCCATTCTAAACTGTGACACATATACACAAATGACAAATTATTGGGCTCGTAAACAGTGCAAGAAAAAAATCATTACACCAAAGATCCAATAACTCTAGGCAAGGTGGTAGTTGTATCCAAATCTCAGTTTAGGTCTATTCAATTGAAGGGGTAATGTAATCTTGTAGATTTTCAGCAACCAACCAGCTTACACTATTCAATTGAAGGGGTAATATAATCTTGTAGATTTTCAGCAACCAACCAGCTTACACTATTCAATTGAAGGGGTAATATAATCTTGAAGATTTTCAGCAACCAACCAGCTTACACTATTCAATTGAAGGGGTAATATAATCTTGT
>NW_013876464.1:0-299 GCF_000517525.1 Limulus polyphemus
TACTAATGTTAACACAAATTAATTAATCCAGATAATTGGAAGTAAAGGGCAGTATCTGATAGCAAACTCAAATTTTAACTTTCTGAAATGCATGAAAAAGTCTCATGAACTAACCTTACTATAGTCCATTACCTGCTGTACCGTACATCAGGAAATTGACCCCAAAGCCACAACGCTGAAGCATTGAAATAAGTAATCGTACTCAACAAGATCAAAAGCCTTCATTTGATCAATCTTTAGTTAAATCACACCTCTTTGTGTTCGCTCTAAGTAGTCCATTAAAAATTTCAAAAGGAGGG
>NW_013876465.1:0-302 GCF_000517525.1 Limulus polyphemus
ACACACAGAAAAGAACATATTCTACGTTCTGAAATTCAGCGAGGAATTGCAGAAAACAAACAAGCAAAAATTAACACTAGACTATCAGTAGCAGTTAACAGCCCACCAGTGGCACAGCGGTATATCTGCGGACTTACAACGCTAGAATCCGGATTTCGATGCCCGTGGTGGGCAGAGCACAGATAGCCCATTGTGTAGCTTTGTGCTTAATTACAAACAATAACAATAGCAGTTAACGTGGCGTGGACTTGTTTTCTGTAAAATTTGTATATTTTTATCAAAACTCTTTTTTGTGTGTGTGT
>NW_013876466.1:0-303 GCF_000517525.1 Limulus polyphemus
TTTCTATTGGTTATAAATAATAGATATAGAAACGTAAGAGAGAACTAACAATGAATTGTGAAAGAGAGGATGTGACAGGTGGGGTCTGATTTTCTATTTGATAGCTCTGTAACCAAACAAAATTGAAGGCTATAAAAATTATGGTCTGTTTGAGGTATAACGATTTGATAGAGAGTATTTTACGTTTAATTTCGTACATTTTCGAGGGGTAATGGATAAAATAGGGATAATGACATGCTAAGACAAAATGTGTCACATGGGTCACACTAGTGGAAATTGAGGATTTTTTATTATATTTCCTTC
>NW_013876467.1:0-301 GCF_000517525.1 Limulus polyphemus
CTTTATCTACTGTAAGATGTGGGTTATAGTTTCTGTTAACAAGCTTTATCTACTGTAAGATATGGGTTATAGTTTCTGTTAACAAGCTTTATCTACTGTAAGATGTGGGTTATAGTTTCTGTTAACAAGCCTTATATACCTTAATACATGGGTTATAGTTTCTGTTAACAAGCTTTATCTACTGTAAGACATGAGTTATAGTTTCTGTTAACAAGCTTTATCTACTGTAAGATGTGGGTTATAGTTTCTGTTAACAAGCCTTATATACCTTAAGACATGGGTTATAGTTCCTGTTAACAAG
>NW_013876468.1:0-302 GCF_000517525.1 Limulus polyphemus
AAATTGGTGGGTTATAGATTCAGACCGAACAGTGAGATTTGGCCGTCGTTCCTACAGCTCACATAAGATCACAAATTAATCTGAAGCTCGATTTTTGCGGCAACAGCCCACGAGCCGTGAACTCTCCCATTCACAGACCGAGCACGCTAATCACTAATTCGTGCAAACTTGGGAACGTATGAATAAAATATATGAAAAGAAAAATTCACATTCTTAATAGGCAGAAGAGGTGTTTTTTGTTTATTTGTTTTGAAGTGCGAAGCTACACGAAGCTATCCGTGTTGTGCCAACCACAGGTATCG
>NW_013876469.1:0-302 GCF_000517525.1 Limulus polyphemus
ACGGAAGAATACTTCATAACAATGCTTTTCGTCAACACCCCACAAAACAAAATGCCATACGGAAGATTACTTCATAACAATGCTTTTCGTCAACACCCCCACAAAACAAAATGCCATATGAAAGATTACTTCATAACAATGCTTTTCGTTAACACCTCACAAAACAAAATGCCATACGGAAGAATACTTCATAACAATGCTTTTCGTCAACACCCCACAAAACAAAATGCCATACGGAAGATTACTTCATAACAATGCTTTTCGTCAACACCCCCACAAACAAAATGCCATATGAAAGATTA